>NW_022436946.1:43195844-43251426 GCF_009761245.1 Sapajus apella
CACACACACACACACACACACACACACACACACACACACACACACACTTTAAACAATGGAATTCTGGAAACAACTTCACTTTTGTGATCTAGTCAGTGGGAGTGCCGGTAATGCCGAGAATCTGGAGTGTGAGAACGAAGCAAGTGTGGTGTGCTGGCAGAGCTGGGGGGAGCTCTGCCCCTCTGCTTCAGTCTAGTTTATATCAGGCACCAAAGCCATTGTGTATTTCTTTCCCCTGGGCCCAGGGTCAGCCAGGGTCCCTCACTCTCCCCTCACTGCATGTGGCCAAAAAGCACCAGACAAATAAGGCAATCCTTTAAGAAGATCATGACATGTAATTTGAAAATGGAATATTTGCTATACAGAATGCCTATAAATCAATAATGTAAAAAAAAGACTGATGGTTCAGTTTCTAAAATGGGCAAAATATGTGAACAGTCACTTCACAACAAAAGTATATCAAATAGCTAACAGATTTCTGAAAAGTTGTCCAACATCATTAGTCATTAGGAAACTACAAATTAAAACCACAATGAGGTATGTTATCAACTAGCACCGGACATCAGAACAGTTAAAATTAAAAGAACTGGCTGGGCACAGTGGCTCACACCTATAATCCCAGCACTTTGCGAAGCCTAGGTGGGCAGATCACCTAAGGTCAAGAATTTGAGACCAGCTTGGCCAATATAGTGAAACCCTGTCTCTACTAAAAATACAAAAATTAGCTGGGTGTGGTGGTGCATGCCTATAATCCCAGCTACTTGGGAGGCTGAGACACAAGGATTGTTTTAACCTAGGAGGCCAAGATCACGCCAGTGTACTCCAGCCTGGGTGACTGAGTGAGATTCCATCTCAAAAAAAAAAAAGAGCTGACAAGCAACTGGAACTCTTCACTAACTGTTGGTAGGAGTATACACTGATAAAATCACTTCAGAAAACAGTTTGAAAGTATCTACTAAATGAAGCATATGTTTGCCCATGTCCTAAGCAATTCAAATTCTGGGTATATACCCAGCAGAAATTAGTACATACTTATGTTCACCAAAAGACACACATGAAAATGTTCACAGGACCATTTCTTATAATACTGTAGTGAAAAACTAGAAATAACCCAAATATCGAGTGGCCACAGAATGTATAAAGTAAACTGTAATATAGTCATAAAATAAAGTATTACATAGCAATAACTATCACTAGTCAAAATACGAATGACTCTCATGGACATAATATTGAGTGAAAGATGCCATGTGATTCCAATGAAATGCAAAGAAAAAGAGCAAAATTAAATTTATCTGTGGTGAATAGGAGTCAGAATAGTAGTTATTTTCATGACAGGGGTATGGGGGAGTGCATAAGAGAGCCTTCTTAAGTAACAGCAATGTTTTATATTTTTATCTGGGTTGTGGTTACATGTGTATACACAAATGCAAAAATTAATTGATCTGTGCACTTAATATTTTTATATTTTGCTCGATGTAAGATATACCACAATTAGAAGGGAAAGAAGGGAGAAGAAAATAAAGAAAATGAAGAGAGAGGAGGGAAGGGGAGAGGAGATCAGATTTATTATGATGCAATGTGACTTAGTAAGGAAGTACCAAAGAACGTATGGTAATTTTCGTAATCATATTTCCTCCTTTGGCACTAAGTCCGTAAAACCAAGTAGTATTTCCAAACAATATGACATTTGTTCTTTGGTATTTCTGCACTTGATCTTAGAAAAAAGGCCGAGAAGCGATGTTCTTCGGTATTTCTGATCAGAACATAGCTTTCTTTACAGCTCCATTTTATAAATGATTCATCTTAATGCTATTTGTCCCTGAACAATAACAGGCTTCATGGACAAAATTAAGTAAATTGTAATCCTGGAACCTAGAAAAATAATGTTCAAGAAAAAATTAATTAAACTGTTTACCTAGGCCTAGGGATTATTTCCAATTACAATCAGCATAGGCATACAAAAATAACAATTTTTCAAAAGGTTTACACAAAAATGTATCCTTTGCCAAAAGGATGAGCAATGAAATATTTTCATAGCTATTATGAAATAAAGTCAATACTTCATATTAAGGACTTAAGTTGTAGCAGCTGGAAAAAGTTAAAACATCACAATACAACAGAAACCTGCCTCTCACTATAAAAGTCAGCTGAACTAAAACATATGCAAAAATAGAGTGATACAAATATGCTTTTATATTATGTATAAGTATATCCACAAAAGCAACTACCAAAAAAGACTCAACCATCTCTCCCATACACAAAAGTTTCCAGCTAACATCTATAAGTTACTTCACATTCCTGTTTAGGAAAGAAAGCTCACACTTCATCCGTGAGACAGAGGTAAGTAATTACTATATCTCTAAAATATGACTCTCAAGCTAAAAAAAATGAGATCAAATGACTTTCATTTTGATGCAACTGATCTGTTTCATTCATAGTATATTTTTGAAAGAATACATTAATTTTGACAAATTTTGGAACACTACTATGGTTGATTTAAAATTTTTTAATTGGACATGTAGAACTGAATTCTGTAAAAGAAAAGTAGTTTTACTCATCATCTTAAGAAAAAGCATAATGCTGTCCAACTCAAGCCAAATCAAAGGTGCCCAATTTAATTTTACCTCTGAGTTCTTACAAATCAATTAAGAAAACACAAACACATCAATATTAAAATGGGAAAAGAACATTCCACAAAAGAAGAAATACAAATAAGTAACCAATAAATATATGAGGCAATTTTCTAATTAAACAAACACAAATCACAAAACAAAAAGCAATTTTTAATCTAAAACATGAAAGATTTAAAAAATGATGAAAGTCACAGAGGAAAATATAAAGGAAGATTTGGGAAATAAATTTTAATCCCAAGTGTAACTTCAGTACTTAGCTGAGGATAACTATGTGAATATAAACACAAACGAGACTCTGGTGATTAAAAAATTAGTGAAAATGGTACTGACTCTATGCCAGTGTTAATTTGTCTGCTTAGGTACAGTGTCTTTAGGTTTAAAAGTACAAAATAGTCTTAACTATCATGATAAAGAATTTTGATGGTTTTTGTGTTTTTTTTCTGAGATGGAGTCTCACTCTGTCGCCCAGGCTGGAGGGTAGTGGCACGATCTCGGCTCACCGCAACTTCTACCTCCCAGGTTCAGGTGATTCTCCTGCCTTAGCCTACTTAGTAGCTGTGATTACAGGGGTGTGCCACCATGCCTAGCTAATTTTTGTAATTTTAGTACAGACGGGGTTTCACCATGTTGGTCAGGCTGGTCTCGAACTCCTGACCTCGTGATCTGCCTGCCTTGGCCTCCCAAAGTGCTGGGATTACAATCGTGAGCCACCCGACCTGGCCCTGTTTTTCTTTTAAAATAAACAAAACTGTAAAAAGTACTGGCCTTTTTCTTAGCTAATCATCCCTTCTGGTATAAACCTAGTGATTTTCCAAGATGGCAATAACCAAAATATTGTTCCTTATCTGGTGGCATCTTATTCTAAAAAAGAAACAACTTGAGAAATAAACTTGCCAACCTGAACATATAAAGTAAGAAGCATAATTCATAAGGTCATGTGTGAGATGGTATTCTTCTCGGTACACTGATGGATGATGCCAGAAATTATAATTCTACTCTAGAATTGAAGTATGTTCCCCTTTTTAAGAGACTGCTGCTTAAAATGAAACATTTTAACACAAATAAAATTACATATTCAAAATATTAAACCATAAGAACCTTTGCTCTTAAATTGTTAATAATAAAGTTAGAAGAGGCAATTCAACAAAACATTTGCCAAAAATTCATGAAGAAGACAGGTTCTGGGCTGGGGATAGAGGGAGGGGCAGGTGGAAAAGGGGATCAAATCTCTCCTTCCTTCCGTACATTTATTAAGTAAGTACAAGGCCAAAGCACTTGATGCTCTCACGATAGCCCCAGGATAGTTCAGGACTCAGAAAATTTTTGGAGGTGAAACGATGAACATAGCAAGCCTATCCACATAGTGATTTTCTGACTTCCGAGGAAGTTTTTCAACATACATAGAAAAGAAGTGCACGTGATTTACCTCTCTACTATTGTGGCAGAAGGAGCTTGAAAAGCAGTCATAGCACAAGCCAGGTTCATGGCGAGGTGACATAACTAGACATCCAAACAAGGATCTTTTCATAGTAAAAGGGAGCACCAGTAATAACTGTGCAGAGAAAACAGGCATAAAACAGGACACATGGCCTTCCTACCAGTGCCCTAATGCCTGGCACACTCATGGCCCAATAAATGTTTTAAGAGTAGCAGACAAGACCTGAAATAACTGGTCCAATGGAAGAATAAAAGGTCACTGATAATCTTTAGAGCACCTGAGAATTCACTAGTCACATTTATGGATGATGATAAATAAGAAGCTATTTCTGAGCTATTTTTCTGGGTTTTCATGGTGATAACACCATCATTTTGTTACCATGAGAATCTAAAACGCTCCTCTCTTGCACTATACCGAGCATAAGGTGCTGGAGACGCCCCTCCCCACAATATTTCCTACTCTAACTCAACCCTAACAATCCACTTGTTAAACCTACCCATCTGGGGTTGAGCAGAATTTTACACAGCAATAGAAAAAATTTTGCATGGATAGCACATGTCCTATTGAATATCCAAAACCCTTACGAGGGTGGAGATATGACAAGCATAAAAATAATTAGTACCTGCTGAACAATAAAAGAGACAGGGAGGTGACAGCAGGAGGGAGGTGTGATGACACCTGTAGGAACTGGCTGTGAGTACAGAGGGAGGTACAGTAGTCTCATGTTTAAGACCCCATAAGGGGAGCAGAGCCTCTTCCATCTCTCCTGGGTATGAAAGGCAGGTTACAAGATCATCTTGCTCAACTTCCTTTTCCCTCCTCACTTCTCCTAGTATTTATATCACAATCTTTCTTTCCATTCAGAGTTCAAAGCATATTGTAATTCCAGTGGCAGTCTTACTGTGGAAATTCTGATAATTCAATATGTTCTATAAATCCTTACAACCTCATACTGACATTTTACTAATTTGCACATCAGGTCCTAGATTATGATCAACTGGTTTAGCCTTATTCCTTTTTAACTTGGGTTCTGCCTCTAGTTTTTTTCTCCCTTGCTTGGCTATACTTGTAAGTTATGCTACTTTGTTATATTTTATGTTCCATGGTAAATCCCTTGAAGTCCTTATTAAAGCTACAGTTACAAGAATAAAAGAAAAGAGAGTAGATGAAATTAGAGCTATTGTCTCCAAATTCCAATTTTACTTTAAGCAATGTCAAAATCAACCCAGTTTCCAAATCAACCCTGTCTCCTCTAGAGCAGGGGTCCCCGATCCTGGGGCCACAGACAGATAGTGGTCCAGGGCCTATTAAGAACCAGGCCACATAGCAGGAGATGAGTGGCAGGCAAGCAAGCAAAGTTTCATCTGTTATTTACAGCCCATCCCCATCTCTCACATTTACACCTGAGCTCTGCCTCCTGGTGGTATGTTCAGCGGTGGCATTCGATTCGCATAGGAGTGCAACCCCTATTATGAACTGTGCATGCGAAGGATCTAGGTTGCATGCTCCTTATGAGAATCTAATGCCTGATGATCTGAGATGAGGCTGGGGCGGCGATGCTAGCACTGAAGAGCAGCTGCAAATACAGATTAACATTAGCAGAGAAGTTTGCACAGAGACTAATCAATCAATTGCTTACAGGCTCATATCAAAACCCTATCAGTGAGTGGCAAGTGACAATTAAGCTGCATCTGGTGGCAGGCTTTAAGTCAGAATCCAACACTTATTTTAGTTCACATGTAGCCCACTCATTATTTTATTTATCACTTTTGTCCACACCTCTTTCCTGCACTGTGCACTTGACTCAGTCACGGTTTTGGTAAGCTCACAAGCTACCCCTAGCCAAAATGAGTAAAAAACAAATGTCACTGAAGAGCTTCTTTAAAAAAGGGGGAAAGATCCAGTGATTAGATAGCAGAAGACTATAAGACTGCCAACAAAAAGAAAGCTGCATTTATAAAAAAAATACCAAGAATCCTACTTCAATTACAGGTTCATTGCAACAGGTGATTCACATTCTTTAAGCCCACTTTGTATAATATGTGGTGACTGGCTATCCAATGAAACCTTCAAAACTGCTTTGCCACATAAAGATCAAGCATCCACCTTTTTTTTTTTTTTTTAACGAAACGCGAAGAACAGAAGCAGTTATTGAAGGTCTACCACTTCATCAAATGTGTCTGCACTGAGAGCATCATTCTTAGTGGCTAACTGCATTGCTAAAGCTGAGAAGCCCTTTACTGTTGGTGAAGAGTTGATCCTGCCTGTTGCTAAGAACATTTGTCATGAACTTTTAAGAGAGGCTGCAGTTCAAAAAGTGGCACGTGTTCCTCTTTGGCCTAGCACCATAACTAGACAAACTGATGAACAGCAGAGGATATTGAAGCACAATTGTTAGAGAGGATTAATGAATCACCATGTCATGCAATCCAGGTTGATGAGTCCACCGATGTTTACAATGAAACATTGTAAATGTGTTTTTGTGTAATATATTTTCAGAAAGCTGTGCATGAGGATATGTTTTTTTTTTCTTGAGGATATGTTATGTGAACTGTTGTTACCAACCAACACCACAGCTGCAGAACTATTCAAGTCTTTGAATGATCACCTGTCAGGAAAACTGAATTGGTTATTTTCTGTCAATATATGCATGGACAGAGTAGCTGCCATGACTGGATAGCTTTCTGGCTTCACTACTCAGGTCAAAAAGACTGCTTCTGAAAGTGAGTCTATGCACCGTGTTATCCAACAGAGAAATGCTGGCTAACTGAAAACTGTCACCTGAACTTAACAATTTGCAGGATGTGATTAATATTATCAACCACATTACAGTACATGCCCTTAACTCATGTCTGTATGCACAGCTCTGAGAGGAGGTGGATGCAGAGCATACACGTCTTCTCTTATACACGGAAGTGAGATGGTTTTTCTAAAGGTAAATCACTCACCAGAGTTTTTAAGATATGAGAACTGCTCCAGAGATTTTTTTGAAAAATGATCATCACAGGCAGCACATTTCAGTGACACTGAATCAGTGGCAAAATTTGCTTACTTGTGTGACATATTCAATCAGCTCAATGAACTCAATCTGTCACTTCATGAGAGAATGACAACTGTGTTCAAGTCAGCACATAAAGTGGCTGCATTCAAAGCCAAACTGGAATGATGGGGGTGATGAGTGAACATTGGGATTTCTGACATGTTTCAAACATTAGCAAAGATTTTGAAAGAGACTGACCCAGGGACTTCTTTCTCCCAGCTGGTGCATGGGAGATCACCTAGCTCAGCTTTCAAAAAAATTTGAGCATTACTTCCCAACCACACAAAAAGACACCTGAACTGGGAAGAACGTATCTGTGACCGATTTGTGAACAAGCCAGCTGAATTGACATTATCCGAGTTAGAAGAGGATCCCCTGCTTGAGATCACAGATGATGGTGGCCTTAAAAGTATGAGACGAGGTCAAATCTCCATACATTCTGGATGGAATCAAGCCAGAATATCCTGAGATTGCCACAAAAGCACTGAGAAGCATGCTTCCACTTTCAACGTCCTATCTTTGTAAAGCAGGGTTTTCTTCAGTGACTGCAACCAAAACGAGATTACAGAGTAGACTGGACATAAGCAACGCAATTTGAGTGTCACTGTCTCCCATCATCCCTAGATGGGACCATCTAGTTGCAGGAAAACACATTTAGGGCTCCCACTGATTCTATATTATGGTGAGTTATATAACTATTTCATCATATATTACAAAGTAGTAATAAGAGAGATAACATGCTCAATAAATATAATGTGCTTAAATCATACTTAAAGCATGCCCATTCCCCCACCCCCCATCCCCCCGGTCTGTGGAAAAATTGTCTTCCATGAAACTGGTCCCTGGTGCCAAAAAGGTTGGGGATCACTGCTCGAAAGAACAGGGCCCCAGTTACCTGATGAGAAGCCCCTGGAGGACTAGTGGGTCAGAGAGGAGTCTCTGTAGCCTTGTTTTAGGTCAGAGTTTAAACTCATGCTGTTTTCTACCCTAAACAAAGGTGATACTGACCTCACACCATCAGTAGTAAGTGCCCTGCAAGCTGCTCCTCAACAGAGGTGATATGCTGTGCTGAGCTTGCACCTGCTCTTACCTGGTACCTGCATGGCCAACGCTGCACATCTGCAGGAAGACTTGCCCTGTTAGAAATGCAGTTTATGAACAAGGAAGCTTTTTTTTTCCTCTCTGTGCAAGGCTGACTGGCAACACACGGGGTTGAGAACAACAATTATAACTTCCTTAGCCCCATGTACTAATCACAAAAACTCATCAGCCCAGATAGTCATCAACTATGTGGTTCTAAGTAGTGTATTCATTGGTTGGAACATGTAGGAGATTGCATATGAAAAACTGCAGGAGGAAGTTATCTGTGGCAAACTTGCCAAATATGAACAATAGATGTGGAAATAAAGAGATGATCAGAGGAAAAACACGTGTGACATATCATAGGATACATTCATATGGGAGCCTTGCTAGAGATCCGTTCATACTAGCACTTTTTGTCTGTTTTGTTTCAGTCTTTCAGGAACTGAAGTCCAGCCTTTCAAAACTATCCTATTGGCCGGGTGCAATGGCACACACCTGTAATCCTAGCACTTTGGGAGGCCAAGATGGGTGGATCATGAGGTCAAGAGATAGAGACCATCCTGGCCAACATGGTGACACCCCATCTCTACTAAAAATACAAAAAAATTAGCAGTGTGTGGTGGCACATGCCTGTAGTCCCAGCTACTTGGGAGGCTGAGGCAGAAGAATCACTTGAACCCGGGAGGTGGAGGTTGCAGTAAGCTGAAATTGCGCCATTGCACCCTAGTGTGGCAACAGAGCAAGACTCCGCCTCTAAAAACAAAAACAAAACTATCCTATTGCTCTAATCTGTGTAAATTTCATTTATACATTTACATATATGAAAAGATTGAGAATTAACATATGTGCTGCATTTGATTCTACAGTAAAAAATTACTCATCATCATCACTAATGCAAAGGATAAGTTTGGGACATGCATTTATGAACATTAAACTAGAGAAAGCTTGGTTCTGGCCCCAGCTTTGCCACTGAATACCTGGGTGCCCTTGGGAAGTCCCTTTTGGGATTTCAGTTTCCTAATCCCAATTGGGCTAGATCCATGGTTTTCAAACTTTAACGACTACTTATAGAGGTTAAGATGCAGACTCCTGGGCCCGACCTCAGATCTATCAAATTTGAATTTCTAGAGGAACAGAAATCTGTGTTTTTCCCCCAAGTGATTTTGATTTGGATATTTAAGCAACACATTTTGAGAAACACTAGATGAGATGATCTCTTCATATACTTTTAAAAAATCTTTAGAATTCTGGTTCCATGACTAGCTCAAGTTGAACTGGCAAGCTCCATTCTGGAAAAAGCTACCACAAGAGTCTTTCTGGCCACTTGGTTACTTATTTGCTTTTCATGGACATAGAGACATAAAAAAACAATTGCCAGATTTCCCATTAGTTCTACTTGGATATCAGTAATTTTGTATAAGCAGATTACTTAATAGTAATAAAGTCATGATGTCCTAATTACAATTGTCTTTTGTAATGTGGCTAACTCAAGGACAATGATTCATCAGGTCATACTAAAGTTAAGCATAATTTTTTATAATAATCACAAGTACATGGATTATCATCCAAAGCCAGCTTTTGCATGCCAATAGCATAGAAACTACTTCCAAACACTTAGCTGTTGATTCTGGCATAAATATTAAAAATAAAATCTAAATTATTAAGAAATGTAAATTTCTTAATAATTTAGATTTTCAGAGATGACATACTTTTCCACTGCATAAAGAGCAATTAATAGAAAATTTGATTTTTATTATTTTTATTTTTATTTCCGGCCTTCTAAAGTGCTGGTGTTACAGGCATAAGCCACTGTGCCTGGCCAAAAAATTCATTTTTAAAAGCCAACTTTACCTAGAAAGCAATAGGGAGTTTTCACAAAACTTTGGTGACACTGAAGGAACAAAAATTTCAAAGCCCAGGTGTTTCCGGATCTGTCAGGTGTGCTGCTAATAACTGATCTGACTTCCCATAAAACCTAATAAAAATTTCTGTGTCTCCTAATATTCTTTTACAATATACCAGGGAATTTGCTTTCTCTATCAAAAGAAGAGTTTCCACAAAATAAATCAGATTCCCCATGTAGTTTCACCCTTTGCATCAACAAAATCCTCACGGATGCTACTTCCCTTAAAGTGCTATGTCCTAGATGCAGCCAGCAATTAGGCCCTGCAATTTTGACTACTGACCACACGTGTACTGTCAACATGTTTTTTGCAATGCCCATGGCCGGCCTCCCAAATCTAAGGCTATTAGGAGCTCAGGAGCCTGCCCCTCCCTGACTGCTGCATGCCTTTGTTTAGAGGTAGACAGGAAATCTACACAGCTGAGGAGGACTGTTCATTGCTTCCTGGTGTTCTGCTTCAGTGTCTCTTAGTAGAGTTTCCTTTTAGAAGTGAGTGCATATCTATCTTCCCTTGGTGAACCATAGTTCAGCAGTTTGGATGTACTCTGGCTGTGCCCCTGTAACCAGACTATGGCAGACACTGTCTGTGCCCTGTCCATATACCCTCGAGATATTATAGACTGGGACAACCGGACTTCCAGCCACCTGGGGACTTCCTGGCCAACAGGAGCACACACTGCCCAAAGCAGAAAGTACCAGAAAACAGCACCTGCAGGAGCAGCCCTTAACCAATGACTGGCAGAATTTGGTGTTTTAATACTTCAGTTCCTCTCCCCAAAGATGGCACAGCTCTGAGTTCTACAATGATGTCCAGAATTTCCTAAGAGGATCAACCTCCATTTACCAACAGTGGAAACTTGCATTGTAATTCCCCCTTTATTGGCTGGCTTCTTTCTTATTTCCCACAGGTATTTCCTGGATTACATCTGTACTTGCATCCTTTTCATAGAGTTTGCTTCTAGCTGAACTCACCTAAGATGCTAATCTCCTAAGGAACCTTCTTTCAGTAAAACTGTCTTTCACTGGATATGGTTTTTAGCACTTAGGATTAGCTGGCATATATATTTTGGAAATAAAATTTGTCTGTGTTGATGTCGTTTATTTCTCCAACAACAAGTTAAAACCTATAGACAAACAGGTATGAAATCTGGAAAGAAACAGAAAAAGATCACTTAATTCTTCCACTGGTTCACTTTTCATGGTTGAAAGAACTGAGTTCCAAAGAGGTAAAATGCTTTACCTAAGGTAACACACTCAAGAAACGGCTGAACCATGAGCAGAATTTAGGAATTTTGACCTTTATTGGCTGGCTTCTTTCTATGATTCAACAAGACACTATGATTCAACCCTGTCAAGAAAGCAGTATGCTATTTTATTAAGTCGATGACACATTATGACTACAAAGACTCCAGACATAAATTTTGTAAGCTTTTTTTGGTCCCCTGAATTTTTGTCATTAGTTAAGTTCTTCTATGCTGCATATAGGAGTGTCTGGACATACCTCAGTTTCTACTTTATGATTCTATGCTGAATTTGTAAAGTGATCATCACAAATACAGATGCAAATGTATGTACATTTTAAAAGATTCCCTGAAACAGCATTTATATAATCCACTCTTTCATGTTATGTATTTAAACACAAAACTTTTGCAGTTTTCCTCTTTCCCATTTGCAATCATCTAAGATGTTTAAGATTTCTACTCAGAAGGGGTTTGAAACATCTTGATTTTGATGACTCTACTTTTCATCAAGGGCAACCCCCACTGAAAAGGGTAGAAATAACTATCATTGGAATGAGTTCAATTTCCTTACACATTAGGCATTGCTGCTTATTGTACTTACATGATAAACTTTCCTGTAAAAATTATAAACTAAACTATGTCATTCAGAGACTTTAAGACTAGAACAAACCTATGACAAAAGACTGAATTCGTCCTTCCTATTATAAATGAGGAATCTAAGCCTCAGGAAAGTGAAGTGATGTCACTGAATAAACATAGCTCATATTAGTCAAGATTCAAGTCTTTGGATTTCTGGTTTAGTTCTTTTCTCCAATTGTTATGATTATTCAACTTCTTTTCTGAATTCATCTAAATTATTAGAACACAGAAGAAATTGCAAAGGTTGTCACAGAAACAGGTAACATCACCTAATCACACTCTCCTCTCTGTGCTAATTCATCAGAGTCATTTAGGTGGCTAGTCCATCAGCCGTCTGACCCACCACCAAGCTCTGATGCCTCAGGGAAGCTGGATTTCAGTTATTCTAGGCTCCTGTCCCACATCCAAGCCCTGAATTTTGCATTCCAGAATCTCTTGGGAATTCAAATAGTAACCTTTTCAAATCACAAATTCCCAAAGGAAATTACTCTAGAGATATTTGAAATTGCTCAATATTTACATTTCCTAAACATATTGTGTTCAATGCTATTGAATTTCCACTTACGAAAAAAACTGAAGGTACACGTTAGGACCTGAACATGAACAGCTCTGATCGGAAAGGTATCTGGTGGAATGACAACTTCTGGGGTTTTTGTTTTTTAAAGTTGTACAAGTCAGGGCAGTATCTTTGGTTATCAAACTCCAAACATGGAAATGCCCTAGAGACTGTATTTCCAAAGAGAACAAAGTAGGTGAGAGTCAAACTAAGGACTGAATAGCCAGCCATTTGTTACTAACAATAATGCGTTATTTTCCACATATAGAATTTATTATATTAAAATTCTAATATTCATCTTAGTGTGATCTGTGAATGGAATGTAAAAATCATGGCTGGCATGGTGGATGTGCCTGTAATCCCAGCATGCTGGGAGACCAAGGCAGGAGGGCTGCCTGAGGCCAGGAGTTGGAGACTTTGCCCCAGCCAATCTTCAAGCTGGGCAACACAGTGAGACCTCCATCTCTACAAAAAAATTTTTAAAGGTAGCCAGGTATGGTGGTACACACCTGTGCACCAGCTACACATGAGGCTAAGGTAGGAGGATTGCTTGAGCCCAGGAATTGGAGGCTTCAGTGAGCTATGACTGTGCTACTGCACTCCAGCCTGAATGACAGAGCAAGACCTCATCTCTTAAAAGAAAAAAGATCATTATTTCACTTTATTGATCAAATAAATGTTTTCATTTATTCTCTTACTTCAACATCATTTTATTTGTTTTCATTTATTTATTTATTTTTGAGAGGGAGTCTGGCTCTGTTCCCCAGGCTGGAGTGCAGTGGTGCAATCTCGGCTCATTGCAATCTGTCTCCTGGGTTCAAGCAATTCTCATGCCTCAGCCTTGCAAGTAGCTGTGACTACAGGTGCACACCACCAAGCCTGGCTAATTTTTGTATTTTTAGTAGAAATGGAGTTTCACCATTTTTTGGCCAGGCTGGTTTCAAGCTCCTGACTTTAGGTGATCCATCCACCTTGGCCTCCCAAAGTGATAGGATTACAGGGGTGAGCCACCACAACTGGCCAGCATCATTTTATTTCATTAATTTTACCCATACTAAATTTTTTTAAAAAGGGGAGAAGAGGAGGAGGGGGAGGAATAAAAGACATTGCAATAAACCAGTAAAGCTACAAAGCACGTTTTTCCCTTTCTATCTATTATAGTGAAATATTTGTGGAACTACAGTGGAAGGAGCATTAGCTAAAATTCTGAACATACAGTCCTGACTCTCATTAAAAAACTGTATGCCTCAATTGTTTAATCTGTGAAATGGAGACAACCAAACCTAACTACCTCTAGAGATTATCTGGGAAGCCCACGTGTGCTTCCTCTGTGAAATACGTAGTGTCTGTGTGAGACAGCAACCTGGTAGCAGCAGCTGAAGAAGAAATATGGGCATGTGTGTCTAGGTACAGGGATCCCCATAGGCACTGGGTGGTGCAAGACCGAGGTGAGTGGGGAAGGGTGCAGAGGGATGAGCCCTGCGCAGTGGCAGTGATGGGATCCACAGGACCCCACACTTTCACCTTGCCACTTTGCACAGGGAAATGGATGGAATGCCCCATACCAGCTTCAGAACAGAATTTTGGAGCTGTTTCAGAAATAAGTTGAGAAGCTGGAGAGGAATAGTTAGAAAGAAGATTAGGATGGACGAAAGGTAGGGGAAAGTGAATCCTGCCCTCTGTCTGCTCACCTCTGGGAAGACTACAGGGAGAGGGAAAAGAATGCTCAGGACTTCCAGAAAAGAAGCGGTGAGAGCTGTGCGAGGGATGAGCAGGGGTTGACAGGGCTCCCCTAAACCTGAGGACTCTCACTCCTTACCATGCTATCACATGTGGCTTCAAGAGAGCCACTCAACAGCCTGGTTAGGGAAGAGGGAGATTGGTATCATCCCCATTTTATGGAAAAATATCCTGAAGGACAAAGAGTTTAGGTGATTTGCTCAAAGGCACCTAATCTGTAACTGAGAAATCTAAAATTAAAACCCAAGTCCTCTCGTTTCTATACTAGTACATTTTTGTTTTTATCTTTTCTTTTCTGCCTCCAAAGGTCATTTGTAAATGATGGAAGTTTTGTATCTTGAATTATAAGTAAATCATACTTATTTATACCTGTGGTAGGATACATTAAGAGTATTCACATTTCTAAGAGCATGAAATATGATATGAATATCTGATCACAAAGAGACATTTAAAAATAGATTATAGATAGATAAAATTTATTTAAATCTTGGACAGACTGCAAATGAAAAAAATTATTTAAAAAAGAAAGAACAAAACCATTAGGGCTTGTGAGTGGCACAGTGAGTCCTGGAATAAGCCTTAATATTCTCTCAGAGATTCTGTCAGTGATAACCTGGTAATCACAGAAAACATTTATATTCTTATATTACATTTTTTTAATTTAAAAAACCTGTGAAGTATTAACAGCCCCTGGTAAGTCTGATGACTGCTTTGGCTTTTGTTTTTAAAAGTTATGACTCAGATTTAGAGCTGAAGCAAAATAGAATGAAGTTAACTTCTTGCTGCATGTTTTGTGTCTCCTTTAAGGAAGAAAAGGGTTATTGTTCACATAAGGGAGCATGCCAAAAACATGGTATCCATTCAGCTCACAAAACCCTGAGAGTACTTTCTACAAGGGAGCAACATATGGATGAAGAAGGACTATGCAAGTGGAAATAGAGGACTATATATATGGATACGCAAACTGCCCAGAAACCAAGAGGAAAAGCAGAAATGAATTAGTAATGAAAGCCGAGGATGAAAAGGGAAATGAAACAGTTGAACTAACATTATTCACATAAAACAAGAGAACTGAAAACATTTGGCAGAGAAGGTATCCTCCTTGCGTTTTAAGTGCAGGTGTTCAATACAGTGCTTGCAAGAATTGATTGCTCCTTTTTTCTCTGTTCCAGAAACCATTTGCTTATATCTCTGTAAGTGTAATTTAATTTAGTCTATGCCATTTTTCACTAACACCAGCTCAGACCTGATCTAATTTCGCTCCCTGATCCAATTCTGAACTGTCTTTTATCCTTCTGCAGTACAAAGCCCCAAACCTAAAATATAAAGAGCATACCACTTGGATTCAGATGTCAGCCAGGTTCTCAGCAGAGAACCAATGGTACACACAAAGAGATAATTGGGAAGTGTTTAAATTACTGACTAGTTACAAGATGTGGACAGGTAAGGGAAAACCAGTAAGGAATGGTAAGCAGACCAGGGCTCCACTACTACCCCTAAGCAGAAAGGCAAGGGGAGAGAGTGAGTACTGGAACTGGCAAGATCGAGCTACAGAAGAGGTTGACCCATCAGAAGCTGTGGCCCTCTACAAAGTAACAAAACCACTACCTAACTCCAGCCTGACCTCCCACTCCTGCCGTCTCCTCCAAAGCTTCCCGTTGGCAGAGCCTAACTATTATAGAAGCCAGAGGACAAAGAGCTAGGTCCACGCAGTCCTTAAATACAGCCTCTGAGCACAGAAGAGGGTGGAGAGCGGGTCTGGAAGAACAGAATATCCAGAGACTGAGGTTCAAGATGTGGATAAAGGTTTCACACGAGGAGAATGAGTAAGGAAATTATTTCACATTTTAATGAAGTAGGGAGTGGCTTATGATACAAAGTTAAATGAAAAACTAAACAAGATACAAAAGCTGTCCAAATTACTCCCTCTATAATTTCATCTTTACTGCTAAGTTACATGGAAATGTGTACCAAAAAGGAACATAACATTAATAGTGTTATTCATAGTAAGATTGTGAATTATTATAACTACAGTAGTCATCTCTTATGCATGGTTTTAGTCAATCACAGTCAATCATGGTCCAAAAATGTTACAAACAATAAGATATTTTGACAGAGAAAGAGAAACACCATATTCACATAATTTTTATCATATATTGTTATAATTGTTCTATCTTATTATATACTGTTGTTAATCTCTTACTGTACCTAGTCATAAATTTAGCTTTATCATAGGTACGTATATGTAGGAAAAAGCATAGTATATAGAGATATAGTATATATCAGCAGTTTCAGAAATCCGCAGGGGCTCTTGGTAGTATGTACACCCCCACGGGTGAAGGGGAACTACTCAATATGGTGAAGCCTCCAAAACAGTCAAGGCAAATGTATCAAAAAACAAAATTGGAGTCTCAATCATAAAAGAGCAGTCACTTGAGATATTCACCGATCCTGTCCACAGAACTGGACAGGACATTTAAAAAGTGATGCTAACCAATTGAGCCTCTTTCAGGAAGATACAGTGGTACCTTTGGGCCTGGCATTCAGCTCATGAGACGAACACAAGAATAAATGGGGCATATTTCCCTATTACCTTCCACATTTCACATCATATTTTATCTCCCACCTCCACTCCAACCCCCACCAACGCTCTTATTTATTTATTTATTTAGAGATGGGGCCTCACTCTGTCTCTCAGGCCAGAGGTCAGTGGCTTAGTCACAGCTCACTGTAGCTTCAAACTCCTGGGCTCAGGCAATCCTCCTGCCTCAGTCTTTTGAGTAGTTGGGACCACAGGCACATGCCACCACACCTGGCTAATTTCAAAATTTTTTTTTTTTTATAGAGACAGTCTCAAATTTTGGCCTCAAAGAATCCTACTGCCTCAGCCTCCCAAGGTGTTGAGATTACAGGCATGAGGCACCACTCCTGGCCACAATGCTTTTTAAACAAGGTATATACAGAGGTCTGTACCATTATCTTCAGAAACTTTAATCATCAAAAAGGTTATGCCTCCCCTACCTCAACATGTCATTCAAAATAAAAACAATTCTAAACCCTACAACAAAATTTGTTATCTGAAAATAACACAGAACTTTCAGGCATATTTTAGATTTTTTTTCTCTCTCTCATTCCTGCTTTGCTGATGTTGAAAGTACATGTTTAATTTACCAAGTAGGTAATCTAGCACTGAGTACATATCTCAGGAAAGTACTTAGTGCCAGAATGTATGTGTGTGTATATATGGATGAATGTGTCTACATATCTATACATACAAACATATCTATCTATCTCTCTCTATATATATCTCTTTAGATTATAAATAGAACCATCCGTTTAGAGAGTTTACATACACTAACATCATCAAGTGTTCTCTGGAATCTCCTTAGTAGTAACAATGGTGAGAGCTCTCAAGAATTCTGAATTCTTCATCCTCTGTGATGATTAAGTTCCTTCATCTCTCAGCCTGTCTTGAGCATATTTGTTTGTTTTTAGCAAGATAACGTCTTGCTCTGTTCCCTAGGCTGGAGTGCAGTGGCACAATCATAGCTCACTGCAGCCCCGAACTCTCGGCCTCAAGCAACCCTCCCACCTCAGCCTCCCAAGTAGCTGGGACTACAGGTGCGTGCCACCCTGCCCAGTTAATTTTTGTATTTTATTGTAGAGACACAATCTTCCTATGTTGCTCAGACTGGTCTCAAACTCCTGGCTTCAAGCAATCCTCCCTCCTTTGCCTCCCACTGTGCTGGGATTACAGGTGTGAGCCACTGTGCCAGGCCGTCTTATGCATATTTGAATATTTTCTCTTCTTTATTATAGTATAGCAACTTTTTACCATTTTAATGGTGAATACTACAGCTTCTCTAAAAGATAGGGGAGTGAGACTCAATTTGCCAACCTTAGAACTTGAACTGGTTTGCCAGCCCACACTCCAGGGCCTCACACACAGCAGGTGTCTACAACTGTTTGTTTAATAAGTGAATTATACTAGTGCAGTTTCACTATCACAATTACTTACCTTCCTGAGAATGACAAACACAGGCACTGAAAACCATACATCAAGACCACTTTGGAGAGAAGTAACATCTGCTCAGTTACAGTCACACATAAAAGAAACAAACCTTCTGCTTCAATTACCATTATCACTGGATAATTGTTTGTTTTTAAAATTAGAGTAAGTCTATAATAAAAGAGTGTGGTTGAAGACAAAGTCAAAAATTTCCAGTTGTACTTTGGGAAATGAACAGTGTTAATGACTATAATCATTTATAGTCACTAATATTGTTCATTGCTTTAAGCTAACAATATATAATCTAAATATCAGAGCATATAAATTCCCAGTCTGGTAAAATGGAAAAAAAAAAAAAGTTACTCTTTTCTATGACCTATTGACATAGAAGTTAGTTCTGTGTATATAATAATATTCATAGAAATTAAAGTGCTTAAATATAATTTTAAAACTCTCACATACGTAAAAATAAAACTTAGTTTTGAGAGAAATTGGCACTAAAAACGACTTTACTGTTTCTTATAAAGACAAAGATTATTTACAAGGTTTTCATAATCCTTTTACATCATACTCTCCAGATCTACATCTTTCACACCAACAGTTTCGCCTACAAATTTGGTTTGGGTTACCAGCATTTTCTTTCCTCTTTTGGGGCTGTGACTAACCTTTATGCAGAGTGAAAAATCCCAACATTTTTACCTTAGATTCCTTTACATACTCAGTGAATCATCCCAGTAGCAGGTACTAAGACTTAGTGGCTAGATTGGAAATCAGGTGCAACAGGTTTAGTTAACGCTTCAGGAACTGAGTCACCGATTCTCCTTAGAATCATTTCAAGTGAGAGGTTCCCAGGAAAACAAGAATGCTTCATTAATTTTGTAAGGCATATGAATTCTTTGTTCCTGGATACCCTTCTGTACGATGGGACCGGGTAGGGTTCATGTAATCAAAAGAAGGAAATGCTTCCCTGCTCAAGGAGATAGCTCTGAGAGTAAATGTGTGCCTACATTTCTACGGGAAGCTTTATTCATTAGCTAGTTACCTCCCCTATACACACACGCACACCCTCTACTAACTACTCTTTCAATGAGCTTTAGTTTTTTCATGGTTTGGTGAAAATATTTTGAGGTTTAGAGTCAGAAAGAAGTATTTCAAATATTGCTCTGTCATGTATTAGCTAAAATACTTCTTTCAGTCTTCTCAGGTATAAATATGAAGATAGAAATACCTATTTGGCATAGTGACTATGAAGATTAAATAAGATACACTGATATGAAAGCAACGGTCACATAATAAGTATTCAGGAATTGTTCATGTCCCTTGTCCTATTTATACTTGCCAAAAGTTCCTCATGTTCATTTAATTTATAGGAGAGATTGAGAATTATCTGGCCAAAAAGAACCTTCTTCTTCGTTCCCACATGCCACACCCATTTTTCTCAGTAAACATCCCCAAACCCAACTGTTGTTATTAGGTTGGTGCAAAAGTTATTGCAGTTTTTGCGATTAAAATTAATGACAAAAGGCTAGGTGTGGTGGCTCACGCCTGTAATCCCAACACTTTGGGAGGCTGAGGCAGGCAGATCACCTGAGGTCAGGAGTTTGTGAGCAGCCTGGCCAACAGGGCCAAATCCCATCTCTACTACAAATACAAAAATTAGCAGGGAGTGGTGGCACATGCCTGTAATTCCAGGTACTTGGGAGGCTGAGGTGGGAGGATCACCTGAGCCTGGGGAGTCAAGGCTGCAGTGCCTGAGCAACTGGAGTGAGACCTTACCTAAACATAAAAAAGTAATGACAAAAACAAAGTAAGTAATGACAAAAACCGCAATTAGGTTACGCTTACACTTTTGCTCTTCGTTGATCAGTTATGGAGCGGCATTAAGATACAAATTGGTGCTCCCCTTTGTTTAATTTCTGCTGGCTTTGTAAATCAGTGGAATTGTAGCCAATATCTGCTTATACACATAGAAGTGGAATAGTAGCCAATATATGCTCATATACAGAAAGGCAACCAGAAATCCTGCAGTAAGTGAGAAAGCTGATGCATAAATTCTGGAGGCGTGTCTCTGTAGGAAGAAACTACATGATGATGGAGACATGTCCTCCCTACATCTACAAGAGTTATCAGCTGTTGTGACTGGTTGTTTCCTTATGGGCATGCAAAAAAAGCTTTTAACAAAAGTGCAACAACAGGAAAGGGTACAATTAATTGCCAGCAATGCACCTACCTACCAAGACTTCTAGGTCAAAGTACGTGAACCCTTTTACAGGTGTGTGACAATCACAGTATGCAAATTAGTAAAGGTCAAAACTTTTGAGAAAATGCCAGACATTCAGTCCTACTTTGCTTTTATCCTGAAAGAAATCAAAAATCTAGTTTAGGCTAGCTTGTTTAAACGTGTTTACTGATACACAGGAATACAAGTTCTCTTGTTTCAAACCCTAAGTAAGTTCCAATGAAAGACTCCTGATTGATAATTGGGTCCACTGCAGATGAAATTGTTTTGGATAGCCAAAACAAGAGAGAATAGTTTTGTAATCTCACCCTTGCAGTAACTACATTTTCTTGTTTTGCTGGTAATAACAACCACTTAGTTCACAGGAGCCAAACAGTGGGGAAGGAAGCCAACAGTGGGGATGGAAGCAAGGCAGTAGAGCCAAGAGTGGCTGGCAAGGCCTGGGTGAGCTTCCCCTGCCCAGGCTTGAAAAGTGCCAGTTCTCAGGTTTGTAATGACACACATGATAAAAGAGACACTGCATTTCAGTGTGAATGTCAACAGTTGCTTCAACTATCACACCTTCTCCTAATAGCAGATGCAAAAACAGTCAAGCTGTGCTTTCGTGAGATATTTATGAATTCATCACTATGAAAATATTTAAGTAAAAAATTATCAATAAATTACATTATGTGTCAAGCGCCAGCACCACTCAAGCCTTCTAAAGGGAGTTCTTGCATAGGTACAATATCATACTGATAGGCTCTATCATTTTAAGTGACATTGTGACATTTTGTTGTTATAAAATATGGCTTGTGCAAGCTTTAAATTTTTAAAAAATCATGAATTGGATTATTTTCATTTGTGTTGGCTTTTTTTTTTTTTTTTTGGTAGTAGGTGATGTACTAATAATAGTAGAAACCCGGAAATTATCCAGTATGTCAGTAACTAGACTATAGGTATGAATGACCAGTAACTCAATCTAGGGAACAGATAGTCTCGTCATTGTTGATTTCTGAAACTAAGGGAAGATTTCCAGGGGAATAGTCATCAGGAAGTTAGATGAGTCAGTTGAGCTCCTGTCAAAGGTGGATACAGGCCAGGAGTGGAGGTATAGTATGCAATGCAAGAGAACCCAAAAGAACAGCTAAGAAAAAAATCAGAGTTTTAGTCCTGCTTCCTCCATCTGCATTACCTTCTATGAACTTCAGTTTCCTTATCCTCAAAATGAGGGTGTGGGCTTACCTCACAGAACCCTTATGAGCCTCAAGTGGGATATAGTATCAGCAACCCTTGAAGTGTAAGGTCAACATAAGGTGGAACCTGTATTCACTGCCAGGGAATCCTCAAGAATAGGTCAGGAGGTAAAACCAATGGATTCAAGCAGCAGGGCTTCTAGATGCCTAAAGTTAGAGCAGCCAGGAGCAGCTTTCTCCAGCAACTGGTAAAGCAGCTACTTGAGAAATTCTGCCATCCCTACTTAGCATGGGTAGCAACTAGAAGCCCCCCCATCTACCACTTCTCTCTAATCTTGCATTGTACTGCCTGAGCCAGGGCAGAAGAAGGGGTATGAACTAGGTCCACCTCTTGGTAATGCTTTTTTCTGACACAGCTTGGGCAGAAACCCCAAATTCTGAATCTAGACATGATACTTTCATTTTAACATACACTTTTGAATTTCTGTTTTAAATCTTTTTTCTTCTTAGATTTTAATGAACTTGCATTTCTATTATTTTCTCTCCACTCCTTAACATAGAAATTGTCTAGAACCAAAACTTAATTTGATTTCCTGTATGTATTTTAATTTCTACTTATGAGATCTAGAGGCTAAATGAACTCATATAAGAATATAAAGAAAGCAGCATTAACCACAGTGATTAACTTGCAGTGATTAACCACAAGGACTCAAGACCACCAGTTGGGGAATCCCAGCCTCTTAAGAGCTCTGTGACTTTGACCAAATAATAATACCCCTCTGTGCCTGATTTTTGCTCAGTATGGGATTAATAATAGTACCTACCTCTGAGAAAAGTTATGAATTAACTGTAGTGCGTTAATGTTTGTAAAGCACTTAGCACAGTGTCTGATATACAGTGCATATTAAATAAACTGCATCTCTCAATCAAATCTTGATGGAAAACAATGTTTCCACAGAAATGGTCTGAAGTTATTATAAAGCACATGCTTCCTCTATTTTCTTATCTTATATGCAGCACATATTATTTTGACCCTTGATCCTAATCATAAGATTAAAAAAACTAATCCAACTAGAGAATCCAAAGGCTATCATGAGCTTATGCTACGACTTATAAATAAATTTGACAAAAGAATAACATGTGTACTGTGCGTGGTGACTTTAACTGTTGGCCTGTCTCTTATTTGAGCTGTCGATACTGCCTTTGGAATAACCCTAACTTCTAATGACTGACACTCAGGGTTGCTAGCAAATGGCACAAACGATAATAAATACAACCAGCAGCCAACTTTCTTCCCCATAGTATCTTTTGCCAAGCTTAACACCAACTTACTTTTACTCATTTAATTGCCACTTTGGGAAGGTAACAAACAAAAGGCACTTGTTAATTGTGTTTCTTTTTGTGTGTGTTAGCTACAGGTGCAACCTTTACTTGTCTGTAAGTGCTGTTGAGAGGGATCGGGACACTGCAAATGGATTCTAATTCTCTGCCTCATTTGTATTTCCTTGGGCCTCCTGGTACTTTGTCAAAATGTGTGCTTTCATGAGATATTTATGAATCCATCAATATTCTAAACATATTTCAATGGCAAATCATGAATAAAATATATTATGTGTCACAGTACTAGCATTACTTCAAGCTCTATCAAGGGAGTTCTTGCATAGATAACATATTGATAGGCTGTCATTTTAAGTGACATTTTGTTGTTATAAATATGGTTTCTTCAAGCTTAAAATTTTTTTGAAAACATTAAGTTATATATATTTTTTATTTTTTTAAGTAGTAGGTGAGGTACTAATTATGGCAGAAACTCTTAAGCTATTTCGTATCTCAGTAACCACACTATAATGTATACTGTATACTGGCTGAATAATTAGCAACTCAATCTAGGGATCACACAGTCTCTGTTCTGAGGGTCATTGCTTCTCTTCCACTGAGCAGACCAATCCAGAGGATGCACAGTGCTGTAAAGCCAGCACTAAGCAAGAGCTCACTCCCTAGAGGGAAGACTTCTCATACATTTCAATCTGTACAGGTATGTTGATGAGGCATTTGGGTTAGCCCAATACAGCTGTTTTAAGGGAAATGTAAATGAGCTAATGAGACTCATAAGCAATCACCAGCTGTTCTTGCCAAACTCCTCACAAGCATTAGACAGTCATACATCTTTTACCTTGAAAACTCACTTTGGGACAAATTTTTCAAGGTAGACAAAAAAGCACACCATTCAAGTTTCAAACAATCTTCTCATGTTGACCAGAAACAGATTGAATAAAGAAATCACTTTTCTTCTGCATGGACATTCCTGAAACACAACTGATCCCTTAGCTGAACTCAAACTTTAAGACAGGTATACGTGTGTGTATGAGAGAGAGACAGAAAGACAGAGTGTGTGTGTGTGTCTTTTTAAAGAGATGGAATCTCTTTGCTACATTGATCAGGTTGCTTTCAAACTCCTGGCTTCAAGTGATCCTCCCATCTCAGCCTCCCAAAGTGCTGGGATTACAGGTGTGAGCCACCATGCCTGGCCCAGATATGTTCTTTTAATGTTCATAGTAAGATGTGTATTTTGAATGACTATTAGGAATTGCAAACTATTTCACTACAATACAGTGTATACATTCACTACATTGTCTTAATTGTGCACAAATACTAAAGAAGCAACTCACTGTCTCCACTTACAAAAAAAGATTTACTCATTTATTATTATGATTATTTTAGAGACAAGTCTCACTCTGTCACCCAGGCTAGAGTGCAGTAGCATGATCATAACTTACTGCAGCCTCCAACTCCTGGGCTCAAGTGATCCAATCCTTTTAGAGCTCTGTAAGAGAAGTGTAATTGCTCCATTTTACAGATGAAGAAACTGAGACTTGAAGAGGTTAAAAATGTAACCCAATGGCACAGGCAGATTTGAAATGAACTCTGCCCAACAGTAAAGCCTACCGTCCTTTGACTGTGGCATGCTTTCAGAGGCACTATTCTCTGAGCTTCTGTTATCCACCAGGCACTAGGGTAGTCATTTTTTCAAAACATATTTATCGGCCAGGCACAGTGGCTCATGCCTGTAATCCCAGCACTTTGGGAGGCCGAGGTGGGTGAATCACGAGGTCAGGAGATCGAGACAATCCTGGCGAACACGGTAAAAACCCATCTCTACTAAAAATACAAAAACTAGCTGGGCTTGCTGGTGGGCGCCTATAGTTTCAGCTACTCTGGAGGCTGAGGCAAGAGAATCACTCAAACCTGAGAAGCAGAGGTTGCAGTGAGCTGAGATGGCACCACTGCACTCCAGCCTAGGCGATAGAGCGAGACTCCATCTCAAAAGCAACACCAACAACACAACAACTATTATATATATATTTGTAATTCTCAAAAACAATGTTAAGAGGTAGGTCACAGCTCATAAAACCGAAGTTAGCAGGGTAAAATGACTTCCCAAGAAGCTCACAGCTAGTTAAGTAGTAGACTTACTTTCAAATTCCTGGTTTATCACTGGTGAAATAAACCTAAAAATTAAAACTCTTTCCTTTAGTACAGGGAAAATAAGAGGGAAGACTCTGTACTAACCAGTTTAAATCTAACATTACATAAAACAAAAATAGACTTATCTGCCTGTGTTCTTTAGGTTAGAAAATAATTAAACCTGTTTAGAGGTCTAAGCACCAAACCAGCCACAAAAGACTGGAAACTAGAATAAATTTTAACTTATGAAGACTAACACTCTTCAGCTCCAGAATGCTTTCAAATAACATTTTAAATGATTGTTCTTTTTTCTGAAAAAAAAAAAAAAGGAAAAGAAAAAAGAAACCCTCCAAACAACAATAGTTTATCCTTACAACATTCTAGTGATATAAACAGGGAGTCCATTGTTTTCTCTTTATAGAAGGGAAAGGTCCACTGAGCACAGAAAAACTAAGGGATTGTCTATAGTTCTGAAACTTGAGCCTGAGGGCCTTCACTCAGAGGTAGATCTCTGCCTGCCCAATGAGGATGCTCTGCCCTTGACACTGGCTATGCTTTTCCTCCAGCTGAATCAAGGCAGGCTGATTTTCACAGGATTATGAGGCCCATCCACTACTGGAATTTGACTCTCCTGCAGAGCATTAATGCCTGTTTCTAGATGTGGGGTTCAATTCAGTTCAACGTTAATATTTTTTAATTCACTGCTTTTAAAATATATATATAGTTTTTGTTTGTTTGTTTTGAGACGGAGTTTCGCTCTTGTTACCCAGGCTGGAGTGCAATGGCGCGACCTCGGCTCACCGCAACCTCCGCCTCCTGGGTTCAGGCAATTCTCCTGCCTCAGCCTCCTGAGTAGCTGGGATTACAGGCACCCGCCACCATGCCCAGCTAATTTTTTGTAGTTTTAGTAGAGACGGGGTTTCACCGTGTTGACCAGGATGGTCTTGATCTCTTGACCTCGTGATCCACCCGCCTCGGCCTCCCAAAGTGCTGGGATTACAGGTGTGAGCCACCGCGCCCGGCCCTATATATAGTTTCTTAAACAAAGAACTCAATGGAAATAATTCACTACTTTTGACCTTTAGCTAAGAACCCACTTCTAATCAAAATAACCAAAAGTGTGGACAGGTGTGGTGGCTCACACCTGTAATCCTAACACTTTGGGAGGCCAAGGTGGAGGATTGCTTGAGCCTAGGAGTTGGAGACCAGCCTGAGCAACACAGCAAGACCCTGTCTCTATTTATGTTTATTTTTTAATATTTAAAAGAACAGAAATAACACAAAGTGGTTTGAATAGAGAAAATAAAGTACCACTTTCATTAGATAACAGAAAAACACAAAATTACTACTCAAAAGGAGGTATAGGCAAGATACTAGTAAGAAAAAGAGAAACAATTCCTATTGGTTGAGCACTCACTATGTGCCAGCCACTGTTCTGAGCACTTGAAATGCATTAACTCATTTATTTTTATAACAACTCTTGGTTGGGCGCGGTGGCTCACGCCTGTAATCCCAGCACTTTGGGAGGCCAAGGCGGGTGAATCACAAGGTCAATAGATCGAGACCAACCTGGCCAACATGGTGAAACCCCATCTCTACTAAAAATACAAAAATTAGCTGAGCATGGTGGCATGCACCTATAGTCCCAGCTACTCGGGAGGCTGAGACAGGAGAATTGCTTGAGCCTGGGAAGCAGAGGTTGCAGTGAGCCTAGATCATGCCACCGCACTCCAGCCTGGTGCCTGGCAACAGAGCAAGACTGTCTCCAAAAACAAAACAAAACTCTTATTATTCCCATTTTCTGAATGAGAAAATTGTGGCACAAAAATGTTAATAACTTTCCTAGGATAATAGGATTAGGTGTCATGGTAAGTATTAATAGAAGAACAAGAATTTAAATCCAAATAGAAAATCCACATTCTGAAGACATCATTCATAAGACAGAGTATAATTTAAAATGTGGTAAGTGACAGTGCCACTCATGGCTGCTCAGGTAAGCCTGACCACAGCTTGCCACGCTCTTTCCACCATACCACTAGACCCTCTAATGGCAAGAGAATCACGGACTAGACAGGGGATGGGGCTGACTCAGGAGGGCAGCAACTCTGTCTTTGTGAAAAATAACATCATATGACCATGTTTACCAAAACCAACCTGAAACAAACTTTAAGAGTAAATTTTAGGAAGAGAAGTAGCCATATTGAAATAATTTTATATAAAGAAGTAATTGATTAGAATGTCTACACCAAAAGCCACAAATATTTTCAGAATACAAAAATCTGACTTTAATAAACTTTAAATCATCTTTGGACTGGAAAGCTATTCTTTTCTTTCTTTCCTTTTTTTTAAGACGGAGTTTCGCTCTTATTGCCCAGGCTGGTGCAATGGTGCAATCTCGGCTCCTTGCAACCTCCATCTCCTGGGTTCAAGGGATTCTCCTGCCTCAGACTCCTGAGTGGCTGGGATTACAGGCATGCACCACCATGCCCAGCTAATTTTTTGGTGTTTTTAGTAGAGACGGTATTTCACTATGTTGGCCAGGCTGGTATAAAACTGCTGGCCTCAGATGATTCAGCTCCACAAAGCACAGGGATTACAGGTATAAGCCGCCACGTTTGGCTGGACTGGTAAGCTTTTCTAGGAAAAGAAGCTCTTCCTAGAATTGGTTGTTCCCTTATCTAAACCTATTTTTACCATTTCTTGCATTAGGCTTTTACTTTGTGCTCAGAAACATATTACAGTTTTTGCACTTAATAACACAAACTTGCATTTAATATTCATGACAACCCTACAAAGTCAGCATCATATTGTCTCCATATTACAGATGAGGAAATTGAGACTTTAAGAGATGAAATAACTTGCCCAAGGTCACAAAGCTAGCAGATAAATTCATTTTTGTCTGACCTAAACACCCATGATATTAATCACATAGCAATTATGGGTGGCTACCTGACTGTCCCCTCCTTATTTACAGACAAAAACCACAGTGAGTGCTGTACATTCCAGCCAAGTTCCATCACTTCCAAGCCCAGGACAGAAATGAATGAATACACTCAGGTGGCTTAAGAGAGCCACACAGGCCAAAGACTGGCTAGCAATCTAAGGGTGCTTTTGCCACTCTCTTTAAACTAGAAAGAAGTACACTCTCTTAAAAGTAAATGAAATATTTATAAAGATGATCTTACTAGAAAAACATCCCAAAGATAGACCAGTACGCTTAGTTTTCAGAACATTTATTAACACAAAGTTCATCAGGGTTCTGAAGGAAAAAATGAAGTACTTCAAGACTGCACTAAAATACAAAAAACTCAAGGAGAGAAGCAAATTTCCTATTTAAAATTTTAGACTAAAACGTATTTATATTTGAATAATTTCCTAAAGTTGTGTATTATGATGTTTTGATAGACAGGAAATGATGAGACTAGATCTTAAAAGGAAAACCACTATGGAAGTGTTTAAAATATTTACTGAGGTAATAGGAAGGAAAGGAACTTCGATGTTGGGTACAATATTAAGTAGCGTATTTTGTTAGAAATAATAATCTATAATTAGGCACAGTAAATGTTTGAGTAGGTAATATATTCTACTACAACTGATTACCAATGTGGATTATGAAATATGAGAAAAAATAAAATGCCTTCTCTCTTAGCTTTCCGACCCTTAACCCCTCACACCTGGACCTCCCGGTTCCAACCCCTTGCACTTCTCAGGAAGTGCAACGCTCTTCTAAATGCTGGTGATGTGCACAGTGCAGCCTCTGCCTGGAACTCGTTGCTCCTCCCCTTTCTGCCTAAGCCACTTCAACTATCTTCCTCCAGGAAGCCTTCCTAATCCCCTCCTCTGTGCAGGCATCTATAATTGCACTTATTCCACTGTTCACTTTTTGGTATCCACAAGGGACTAAGAATTATTCGATGATTGAGGGTTCTTACCGTCACTCATTGTTTTTCACATTGCAGCACTTGGCATTTAGCTAAGGTACTCAATACAACTTTTACTAAATGAATGAAAATAAATTGTAAAATTGACTTTTTTAGAAAAGGAAAAATATGTCTAAAATGCAAATCTTGCACAATTTTCTGGCCTTCATTGTACATAGGGTGTGTTTTAAAAACACATATAGAAGGATTTACTGGACATTGTCAACCGTCCATCACTATAAATATTTCGCGCCTCTGAGCCATGTAAATACACTGTTACTTCAAGTTGATTATTATTCAACGAGTGCATAAACTCTGATGGCATAGTTGAATAATTATACACGTAGAAAAGAGCCGCTTCAAAACCATGATAAAAATTAAAAAGCACAATGGTAATTACAGTTTGGATTAACTAGGTGCTCCCTAGCTCGGCCGCTAGCTCCAATGGGGAGAAGCCATTTATCCTTTGGTCTCAGTTCCTCCATCCATGAAATGGGGGTAACTATTCCTGCCACTTCCTCCTCCCTTCGTACCTTGCGAGGAGAATGAAGGTATAACAACTGTAAGAGCACAAATCTTATAGATTTTCACAATAAAGAGCTTTACAATAAAGGCACTAGCTCAAAAGCAGCGCCTAACCCCAAGGCAGAGTTCTCATCATCACTTACGACGGTAACAACCCTCAGTCCCCGCTGCTCTGGTTAGCAGGCTGATGGGGGAGACCCCTGCATGAAGGCTTCGCAGTCACACTAAAAGCCACACGGATGGGCACAAGTTACTCTCGCCGGTGCTTGGTCTGAGCCAAAAGCCGCGAGGCACCTGGTCACCAGCGGCCACGACCGCCCCCCTCCGGACCCGGGTACCCTCCTGCGGGGTGAAACGGACCCCGGGGCTTTCCCCTCTTCCAAGTGGGGTCAGGGACCCAAGGGCCAGCGCAGCGGGAGGAGGAGGAGGTGGGACTGGAGGGTTCGCGCGAGGAACTCACCTGGCCTCGCCGGCGGGCGCCGGCAGCGGGTGCGGAACGAACACTCCACAGTCAGGCGGCTCTGGCCGCTGCTTCTTTTTGGAGCGCCAGAGATGGAAGCTGGTGTGCTTCTTGGGGGGCCTGCACGGGCTGGGCTCCCTGGAGTCGCCCTGGGCTGGCGGGGACAACGGCATCGTCTTCTCCTCCTCCGGCTCCGACTGCTGGGACGCCGACCTCTCAGCCTCCCGGGCCCGGTGGAAGAACACACCTGGGCGCCAGCTCGCCCGCCTTTCTTTCCCAGCGCACCGTGGGACCCCGCCCCCTCGCCGCGGATGCGGGGGACGGCAGCGGGTTGCAGAACAAGCGCCCAGCACAGCGCGAGCCGCTCAGCCGCCCGAGCTCTCGGGGAGGAGGCGGGGCCGGGCCGCGGGAGAGCGCCCCCGCGCGGCGCGGGCGGTCAGGGACGCGAGCTCAGGTGAGGCGCGAGCGCGGAGAGCCCCAGGTGAGGCAAACACACCCCGGGTCCCCATCCCGGGGGCGCACGGCGGCCGCGGGACAGCGACACCTACTGGATTCCTTGGGTACCGCATCTCGCGACACCATTCCAGGCTCTAAGCTGGGACCCGGAGCCGGGACGGGCTTCGACAGAGCCTGGGGTGCAGCGGCCATTGTCGCCTGCGGAGTTGTTGGCCGCTCTTGGCCTGTGACAGGCTGACAGGGTGAGTCGCTGCTTAGCCACGAGCCCCGCCTGGAGAAGGATGGGAGAGGCACATCCCGAGGCCGGGCCGCCCAGCAATTAGGACTCTTCCACTCTGGTCTTTGGCTGGCTTGGGCAATGGCATATGCTGGTGGCTTCTGTTCCTGTTCGTGAACATGGGTGGCAACTCCTCTGCTCTCTCAAGAGTCTGAATAACTAATTTGTACTCACATCTCATAAAACACAAAAGGATTAAAACTTTTTTAAAAAAACAGAAGAGAATTAGCCATATTCCCCAATTCCCACAGGGCTTAATGGATTCCCTCGCAGTGAATTAAATACCCGTCCCACAAGGTATTTACAACATCTGCTTTACTGTTGATGACTCTCTTAACTTCACAGTCGTGGTTAAATAGCAAAGGAAATTAATACTTAAGCAAAGTAAGTAAATGAACAATTATTTTTGGGTATCATTAGAGCAAAAAAAGTGCAAGAACTAAGCACTGCTTAAAAATTCAATGCAGTACAAGATCCTATTTCCGTAATACGTCTTTATTTTCCTCTTTGAAAGTATAGCTCATTCATTCATGTATTCACTCATTCAAGAAACATTCATTTTTATTTATATTTTTATCAAGATATGATCTATAGACAGTAAAATGCACAAATCATAAGGGTAAAACTCAAATTTTTACATATTTATATAATTGGGGTATAAAAAGTTTTTAATGGAGAGTTGACATTGTCCTAGAAAATCCTTCTGTATGTGACGTTTAAATATCTCATTATAGGCCGGTCTCGGTGGCTCATGCCCGTAATCTCAGCACTTTGGGAGACCGAGGCAGGCAGATCACTTGGAGTCGGTAGTTCGAGACCAGCATAGCCAACATGGTGAAACCCCATCTCTACTAAAAATACAAAAAAAAAAAAAAAATAGAAAAAATTAGCCAGGCATGGTGGCAGTGGTGAACCTGTAGCCCCAGCTACTCGGGAGGCTGAGGGATGAGAATCGCTTGAACCGGGAAGGCAGAGGCTGCAGCGATGCAGTGAGCCAAGATCGCACCACTGCATTCCAGCCTGGGCAACAGAACAAGACTATGTCTCAAAAACTAATAATAATAAGTAAATGTATACGATTATAAAAATATAGAATACTTCCATAGAAATCTCCCTACTGTCCTCTTCCAGTACATTACACCTCCTACCTGTAAAAGCTAACCATTATTTCATCCTCTTTTGCTGGAGATTTAATTGTACCTTTTCTGGAACTTCATTTTAGTGGGAAATCACATGTACTCTGTTTCTAATTTGCTTTGCTCAATATTAGTCTGTGAAAGCCACCTGTATTGTTGCTTCTATTGTAGCAGTTTTTTGTTGTTTTGTTTTTTGAGACAGGGTCTCACTCTGTCACTCAGGTAGGAGTACAGTGTTACCATCACCACTCACTGCATCCTTGACCACCTGAGCTCAAGTGATCCTCCCACCTCAGCCTCCTGAGCAGCCAGGACTGCAGGCACACACCACAGCACCTGGCTCAGTTTTTTTTTTTTTTTTTTTTTGGTACATTTGTAGAGACTAGGTTTTGCCATGTTGCCCAGACTGGTCTCAATCTCCTGAGCTCAAGTGACTTGCCCACCTCAGCCTCCTAAAGTGTTGAGATTACAGGGGCAAGCTGCTGCACCTGACCCATAGCAGTTTTTCATTAAAAAAAAAAATTATTGTATACTGTTCCATGGTATGAATATACCATGATTCACTTATCCATTATTGTGGATGGACATTTGATTGTTTCCAGTTTGGAAACAATGAAAAAAACTGATATGAACCTTCTGAGATGTACACATTCATTTCTGCTGGATACTTACACCCAGCAGTTCAGTCTTTGGGTAATACAGTACGCATATGTTCAGCTTTAGTGAATTCTGCCAAAAACGTTTTCCAAAATGATTGTACCGATTTATATTCTTTCTAGGATGTTTGAAATTTCCAGTTTTTCTATATCTTCATCAACACTTGACATTAACAATCCTTTTTATTGTGGCCATTCTGATGGGGATGTGGTGGTATTACTTTGCAGCTTTAATTTATATTTCCTCAAGAAACAGCTATTGGACTTATTGGGTACTGTACTAACTATATGCCAGGCCCTGACTTGGGGGAGGAGGCAATGACAGATGCATAGATTTTATACACACACACACACACACACACACAAAAATATATATCAAAGGCCAAAAAAAATCAGTGGAAGTATGTACAAGGTATTAAGGGAGTTTAGAAAAGTTACTAACTTAGCATGGTAGTTTGGAAGGGAGGAAGGGGAGTAGTCAGTAAAGATTTACTATAAAGATGGCCCTTGGATTGAACCTTAAAGGGCAAAGGGAACAGTAAGAAACAGCAAAGAAAAGGGAAAGGGAAGAAACAAGGAAAAAGGGACAAGAAGAAATCTTTATGCATACTCAAAAATATTTCTACATTCAGTAACTTAGTCTTTCATTCCTGGCTTTTCCAAGCAGAGTTTTTCACTGCACCTTCCTTTGTGCCACCCGCGAATCGGGAACATATTTTTGTTATCACACTTTTCGGGATCCATCAAACTGGCTTATATTTCTGTATCTCCTATTGGCCTGAGAGAAAAACTTGAGAACATTTCTCACTTATCCTTATATTTTCCGGACACAAATGTCCATTAAGTGAAGTAATTAATCAAATGAATTAGTGTACTCACTCAGTTGGACACCTGGGATGTTTCAGACAGATCTTTTTTCTTTCTTTTTCAGAGATGTGGTCTCACTATATTGCCCAGGCTGGTCTTGAACTCCTGGGCTCAAGTGATCCTCCCGCCTCGGCCTCCCAAAGTGCTGGGATTACAGATGTCAGATAGATGTCCTGCCTCAGACAGATCTTTTAAATTGTACATTTCATAAGGAAAATTGTACATTCCTCTTTTTCTCAATTATGTCCTCAATGACTAGCACGGCGTATGGTGCAGTGTAGGCACTCAACATGTATTTGTTGTAAGTGTTAATAAATTAGAATTCTGCATAAAAAGGTAAGACGCAGTACCTGAGATTAATCTAGTGAGAGAGACAGACACTTAAGAAAATATGTATACTACAACATTGGTTAGAACATAAGTGTTCTAACCAGTGCATGTCAGTCGTTTTTCAGTCACTGCAAGAACGAATCCACTCAGACTTGTTTAGCCAGTAAATTAACTTATTAAGGGATTTTAGGTGGCTCACGGAATATTTGAGAGAGCCAAAGGGCCAGACTCTGAAGCCCAAGCATCCCCAACCACTCCAGATAGCTGTTTTGGCAAACACCATTCTTACCATCTCTCAGCACTATGGGCTGCATGCCAGCAGCTCTGCCACTGTCCACCCCAAGGATCAAAGGCCTCTTACACCCATCCTACCAGAAGATTAATTTCCTGCCTCACTCCCATTACTGGCACATTTATTGCTCACTTCAAGGAAAATAGTCCAAGTTATTTAACTGTTGCCTACCTACAAGGGAAATTTGGGTTTTGGGGGTTCTACCTTAGAGAAATGGAATTCATGTGGCTAAAAATTTGCCAAACATAGTGGAGGTATTCAAAATAGGCGAGGCAGCCAAAAGTGTGAACGGTGGTGACTGCTGAAGGAAAGGGCAAAGGGCTATGGGAACACAGAAGAAATGACTAACTCTGCCGATTGGCTCAAGGAAGTCATCAGCAGGGAGGTGACAGGCTTATGAGCTGTAACTAATGCATAAGAATTTGCCAGATGGAGAAGAGAGGGCGGACCTTTGAGGAAGAGTAAACAACGTGGGCCAAGGCCCAGGCTTGTGAAAGGACATGCATTGCTGGTAGAGAATAATCAGAAGCCCAGTGACGTTGGAGAAGAGGGGGATGGGGTGGGGCAGAGTGGCAGGAGGTGATTTTGGTAAAATCAGATACAAATCATGCATAGATGATATATATCAAAGGCTAAAAGAATCAGTGGCAGTATGTACAAGGCATTATGGGGCTTTAGAAAAATTACTAACTTAGCCTGGTAGTTTGGAAGTGAGGAAGGGGAGTGGACAGTAAAGATTTACTGGATTGCTAAGCACTTGGTAAGTCATGTTTTTAAGGAGTCTGGACTCAGTTTTGTAGGCACTGGGGACCCAACTTACATTATTAAGTAGAGGAGTGACACGAACGAACTTGGGTTTTATAAAAAGTACCCTGGATGGAGTGAAGCAGGAAGAAACTAGAAAAGTGAAACTATTTGAGGGAGACCAATTAAGAGGTTGCTGCAAGAGGTCAGGTAAGAGGTGATGGGATCCGCTACCAAGGCAATGGGGTAGGAATGGAGAGGAAGGGATGGACACAAGACACATACATGTAGAAGATGGAATCACCAGGACTTGTAGTGAGTGAAGAAGAAGCCATCAAAAATGACTGTGAGATTAGGTTTCCGGCTTAGCTAAATGGATGGAAGACAAGCCATTAACTAAAAACAGAAATACAGGAGAAAGATCAGGGTCTCTGGGCATGAAAATAAATTTAGTTTTAAACATGGGGCTATAAAGGCAGAGATGTCTAAGAATTCATTGAAAAATATGGTTCTAGAGATGACAGACCAGGGCTACATATGTAGATTTGGACACCATCACTGGATAGGTGGGAGTTGATGCCACGAAATTGGATGAAATCACCCAGGGCAAATGTGCAGAATGAGAATAAAAAGAGGAACAAAGATAAAATCCTGGGTAACACCAACATTTAGGTGTCCTGCAGATAAGGTAGAGCCTACATACAACAGAGCGTAGGTAGAGCAGCTGGAAATGTAGAAGGGTATCTGGGCAGAGTATTAGCCCTTTGGCCAACTTCATGTGATTTCTGTGTTCAAGCTTTTTGCTCAGGCCAAGTCCTCTATCTTATAATGTCTTTTTTACTCCTCTCCCTCTATCTAGCAATCTGAGAACCATTTAAAAATTCCCCTTGTTTTTCCAAGGGGCCAGCGTTCTCCAACCTGCACAGATTTTTTTTTTTCTTTCTCTAACCTTCTATTACACTCACTATCTAATTTAAGTTGACATTGTGGTAGATTATAAAAGTGTCCACAATACTTTTCCCATAAAGAAGCAAAGTTTATTTTTTCAATTGTTAATTCAGGGCTGGCCATGAGACTTACTCTGGCAAGTGAAGCAGTAGCAAATGTAATGCAAGCAGAACTTCAGAAATGTTTGCACACTGGGGCTGACCTCTTTGCTTCTCTTACAATCTTGCTGCCACATGAATATGTCTAGAGCAGACAGTTGAATGAGGAGAGCTGTGTGGCCAAGTCAACCCCCATCATCCTCAGCCAGCAGAGCCAACCATCAGAAATAAGAGTGAGGCTAGTTGAGACCAGCCAGCCCCCAATGAAGCCACAAACTGGTGGCAGACACATGAAAGAACCCATTAAAGATCAGCTGAGACTGTCCCAGGTGAGGACTTCCCAGCAGAATCATAAGCTATAGCAGTAGTGCTGTTTCAAGGCACTAGGATTTTTTTATGGGTGTGTCTAAAAATATTTGTTACCCACCAAACCAGGATAAAAATAATTTAAAAATAAAATAACAATAAAAATATTTGTTGGAAAAAAAATGACCTAGCATAAAGTCAACAAACAACCAACCCAATTCTGAGCACTTTTTCTATCTTAACCTCAGAGATGTACAATGAATGGCAGCAATCTGAACTATCACATAAAGATTCAATTATGTTCAAGCTACTTAATAAGAAAATGCATCTTAGCCCAAATTAGCTGCATCACCTTTAAGATGAGATTATAGGAAAAACACACACACACAAAAAAATTACTTCTAAGATGAAGTTATAGAAAAAAAAAGGTGCAAAGTGTTTACGTGCATTAGATGAATTAAACATCTATTTTAAAATTATTAAATCATTTTAATAGATAGAACAGGAAATTCTTGAACTGGTCTTCATATCAAAAATATTTTATAATACTCTTATTATACTTTATTAGAAAGATAGTATTCAATTAAGCCAGTAAATTTTGAGGTGATTTGTTATGTAACAATAGAAAACTGACACAGATACTAGAGGATTAAAGTCTATTGTCTTTCACTATATTATTAAGGAAGTCATATTTTTGAAGTCTCCAAAGTACAAATTAGCCGTATTTTAAAGTAAATGGTTTGAAACGTAAAAAACATTGTCTTATAGAAACAGATATATATAATGAGTCTCTTCATTGACTAGTCCATAGAGTCGTTTTAACATATTCTGAGTCCAAATTCCTTATTTGCTATACAGAGAAAAAATAATCAAGAAATATGCATAGAAGATCCCTTGCATCCACTCCAGAATACCAACTGTGTCTGTGTAAGGTGAAACTCCACAAGCGAGGGCAAAAAGCAAATAGCAGCCAGTCAGCTGAGTAATTCCCAGAGCTCACACAAGACTGGAAGATGTTCTGGGAGATTCTGACCAACACTAAACCCTGGGGAATTCAACAGAGTCCACACTGAACACTGGGGAATTCAACAGAGACCACTGAGGGGTCACTCAATAGAGTGGCTAAACTAACCTAGAGCAAAGGGTTTGCTCTTAAAAAAAAGAAATTTAAAAATCAGCCCCCAAAGCATCACACTGATCCATAGTTTAGCAAAACAAGCTTCAGCCTTCTACATGAAGACTGATTTAAAAGTAATTTAACTGTGTCCCAGAAAAACAGTTCAAAACTCTTTAAAAGAAGACAGCAAAATCCAGCACTCAACAAAATACTATTTACAATGTTCAGCATCCAATCAAAAATTACCCAGCATGTAAAGAGGAAGGAAAATCTGTCCCATAAGCAAAAGAAAAATCAGTCAGAAATTCACCCAGAAATGACAGAGATGATGGAACTAGCAGAGAAGAACTTAAAACAATTGTAAATATATTCAAGGACTTAAAGGAAAGCATGAACATAATGAGCAGAGAAAATAAAGATATAAATATAATTCAAGTAAAATCCTTTTTCTTTTTTTGAGACAGAGTCTTGCCCTGTAGCCAGGCGCTAGGCTGGGGTGCAATGGCGCGATCTCGGCGAACTGCAACCTCCGCCTCCCAGGTTCAAGCAATTTTCCTGGCTTAGCCTCCTGAGTAGCTGGGACTCCAGGCGTGCGCCACCACGTCCAGCTAATTTTTGTATTTTTTAGTAAAGATGGGGTTTCACCATGTTGGCCAAGATGGTCTCCATCTCTTGACCTCGTGATCCGCCCACCTCGGCCTCCCAAAGTGCTCAGATTAGAGGCGTGAGCCACTGCGCCCAGCCTCAAGTAAAAACTTTAAAGGTGAAACTATAATATCTGAAATAAAAAAAAAATAAATCACTGGATGGGATTAACAACAGATTATTCTCTGCAGAAGAAATAATCAGTGAATCTGAAGAAATAGCAATAGAAACTCTCAAGATGGTATCTGGATAAAAGAAAATATTTTTTAAAAGAAAGAAAGAAAATGAGAGAGATGGTGTTGGAGGAAAAAGGAGGAAGGTGAGCAAGAAAGACTGAAAAAACTCTGAAGAAACAATGGCAAATTTTTTCCAAATTTAATGCATAGCATAAATCCACAGATCCAGGAAGCACAGTGAATTCCAAATAGAATAAACACGAAGAAAACCATATCAAAATAATATTTTTGAAAACCAATGATAAAAATAATTATAAAGAAAGCAGAAAATAAAGATATTATATGTGGAGGATAAAAGCTAAGAATAAATAATTTTTTTTTTGTCAGAAGCTGGGTAAGCTAGAAAATAATAGAACAACTTTGAAGTACTTAAAGGAAAAGAGAATATTCTATGAAAATGAAGACAAAAATAAGGATGTATTCAGTCAAATACAATCTAAAATAATTCAGCACAGTATCCTTCGCTGCACTAGAAGAAACCAGGCACTTTATTTTTTTGAGACAGAGTCTCGCTCTGTCACCAAGGCTGGAGTGCAGTGGCGTGATCTCAGCTCACCGCGACCTCTGCCTCCTGGGTTCAAGCAATTCTCCTGCCTCACACTCCCAAGTATCTGGGACTACGGGAAGCAACCCCCATGTCCAGCTAATTTTTGTAATTTTAGTAGAGACAGGGCTTCACCTGGTTGGCCAGACTGGTCTTGAACTCCTGATCTCACGATCCACCAGCCTCGGCCCCCCAAAGTGCGGGGATTACAGGTGTGGGCATACCCGGTGCTTTATTAAAGGAAGCGCTTCTGGCAAAGGAAAGTGATGTAAAAAACTTGGATCTATATGAAAGAAGGAAAAGTGCTGCAAATAGCAAATGCGGATGGTACCTGATTTATGATGGTTCAATTTACTATTTTTCAACTTAACAAGTGATCGTCATTCAGTAGAAACCATACTTCAAGAACCCATAAAACGATTCTGTTTTTCACTTTCAATATAGTGTTCAATAAATTACATGAGATATTCAATATTTTATTATAAAATAGGCTTTGTGTTAGATGGTTTTGCCCAACTGTAGGCTAATGTAACTGTTCTGAGCACATTTAAGCTAGGCTAAGCTACGCTATGATGTTCAGTAGATAATATGCATTAAATGCATTTTTGACTTACGATGGGTTTATCAGGACATTACTCCATGATTAGTTGAGGAGCAGATGTATATGGGTGACTACAAAAGACTTTTTTCTCATTTGCAAAATTTTTAAAAAGATAATTGACTGTTTAGCATATTGAGAGAATTATGTTTAAAAGTAAAATAAGTGACAATAATAGCAAAAGAAGGGAAGTGGGAAATGGAAGGATAAAAAATGAGAGAAATAATTAGTACAGTGATCCCCAGATATGTGTCACTCTGACTCATCAGCTGTTAAAATCTTGCCCCTTTAATGTTAAATCCTCTCTTTCTCCAATTCAGCATTATTTTTGCTAAATTACTTGGAAGTAATATGCTGATATCAGAACACTTCACCCATCAATATCTCAATATGGGTCCACTTAAGTACAAGAGTAATTTCCTATGCAAACACAAAACAGTTACCACACTCAGAAAACTCAATGTTAATACAGTGCCATCATCTAACTTAAAGCCCACATTCAAATATTCCCAGTTGCCCATAGATCACATGCTTTGTACTTCAAATTGATAATCTCTCCCAGAAGGAATTTCCCTACCTTTAAGAATACAGTTGTCCTTTGGTATTTGTGGGGCTACCCCTTCAGATACCGAAATCCACAGATGCTTAAGTCTCTGATATAAAATGATAAAATATTTGCATATAACCAATGCACATCCTCCTGTATACTTTAAATTATCTCTAGATTATTTACAGTGCCTAATACAATGTAAAAATCATATAAATAATTGTGCTGCATCATTTGGGAACTAATAACAATAAAAATTTGTACATGTACAAATCTGGATTGTTAATTCTTTTTTTTTTTTCCAAATATTTTTTTTCTGTGGCTGGTTGAATCCACAGATGTGGCACCCACGAATATGGAGGGCCAACTGTATGTTTTTTATCTTCTTATCTGCACAACAAAAGGAAAATGCTTGGCTTACTCTCATCTCTCTGGAATTTCAGGTTGGCCATTCTTTTGTGTCAATGTTTCCAAGTCTAGCATCCATCTATATTTATTTTTGTTACTTTTAAAATTTATTTATGTAATTCTTGGATTAAAGCTCATCTTCCCCAGAAGAATATGTCATAAGAGCAGAGATTTGGAGAGCGAAATGATAAGAACTTATGAACACAAAGAAGGAAACAGGCCGGGCATGGTGACTCATGCCTGTAATCCCAGCACTTTAGGAGACCGAAGCGGGCAGATCACTCAAGGTCAGGAGTTCAAGACCAGCCTGGCCAACATGGTGAAACCCCACCTCTACTAAAAACACAAAAATTAGCCGGGCATGTTGGTGCATACCTGTAAGCCCAGCTACATGGGAGGCTAAGGTGGGAGAATCACTTGAACTGGGTGGTGCAGTCTGCATTGAGCTGAGATCGCATCATTGCACTCCAGCCTGGGCAACAGAGTGAGACTCTGTCTCAAGAAAAAAAAGAAGAAGGAAACAACAGACACTGGGGTCTACCCTCTACCTGAGGAGAGAGGGAGGAGGGAGAGGAGCATAAAAGATAGCTCTTGTGTACTGGGTTTAATACCTGGGTGATGAAATAGTATGTACAACAAACCCCCATGACACGTGTTTACCTATGTAACAAACCTTCATATGCACCCCCAAACCTAAAATAAAAGTTAAATAAATAAATACATAAATAAAAGCGAATGCCTCAGAACTTATTTTTTGTTTGTTTGTTTGTTTTTTAAAAAGAACAGAGATTGTTTTTTCTTAACCTCAAATGTATTCTCAGAACCTAACAAGTACTTGGCAGATAATAGGTGTCCAATAAATGTTTGTGGAATAAATAAATGGATAAATTATTTAGTGTTTAAGTTGGGGAAATGCCTGTATCTCCTTTATATCTCTGCATCTCATAGAATTGGACCTTCAGTAGGAATGAAATAGATCCTCATTAAGTAAAGGAATATTTAGTACCATGGGTGGAAGTATGTTTTGACTGTTCCTTTTGCACTTTCTTTCTATATTTTAGAAACAGAAGAGGAATATAGGGAATATTGGATTTGATCTTCAATTCACTGCATCAAAATATAGAAATTTAGTAACTTTAGGGGGAACTATTACTAGGACAATAGAGAAATTAGTTTTTCTTAATACAGCCACATATAACTATCATTCACTATGCATTTAGTGTCAAACCTGTACTAAGTACTTTATATGCATTTTTAAATTTTCTTTTTTTCTTTTATTCTTCATCGATCAACTTGAACTTTACATGCATTTTTAAATTTTATTTTTTTAAGTCAGATTTAGTGAGGTACATTTGACTTTCAGTAAAATTCATACTTTTTAGTATGCATTTCTGTGCATTTTAACAAGTGCACATAACTACTGTCACTATATGAGACATTTCCATCACCCCTCCCTGCGAATTCCTTATGCTCCCTTTTACATACACTATTCAGTCCTCCTAATTACCTTAGTAGGTATTACTACTTATTATTTCTATTTTTTGGAGAGGAAAAACTGAGGCTAAGGGCAGTTGAGTAATTTCTTGAGGATTGTAGCATAGTAAATGGCAGAGCTTGGACTTCAAATCCTATGATTTAAGTACTTTACCATGCCATTAGTGTTTTGTAGTGCTGTATTTCATTTGTTCAAAATTGTATTTCCCATTTTGTTACACAATAAGATGGTTAGGGAGTTGTGACAACAGGAGAAAATTAAAATGAATTTTTCAAAAAAACTAAGAATAAGGTAAATGAATTACAAGATAGATTATATGTCTTATTAGAAGTGTACCCTCTCTAAGTTACACAACATTAAAAACGAGTAAATTTTTAGCTGATTGATATGGTAGTAAATATGGCAAAAGCTTGTGAATTTTAACTTTACTTTGCAACCAAGAAACCCATTAGTGGCTTGACTATAGAAATGTCAGACCTAGGTGGTCACCATCCTCAAGTAGCTTAACATTGAGTTTCACAGATAAAACAATAAAAGTCTTTTGTAGTTACTGTTTAAAGAGTTCTGTCGTGATGGTAGCCTGAGTTGGCCCCTGGCTCTGATTTTAGTTGGACCCTGGCTCCCCGATTTCCAGAAACCTCTCTACCAACTGTTGCTGAAAGAGCAGTAGGAGCCAGAAAGGCAGGCTCACAGAGCTCACATTATCATACCCTTGCACAAAGTCAGCTGCTCTGCTGGTTCAAGCTGTAGGAAACGATGAATTATTCTAGTTAATTTCAAAACCAAGTTCTTTTATAAATTTATGTTAACAACCCTAAAAACATGTATTTTATCGAAGAAGTTTTTAACACTGAGTAGAAAAACATTTCCATTGCACAATCTAAAGCTAAATGGGTTGCTTTGAGCTAATCATATGTATTTAATATGCATCTTTTTACCTAGATGTTTGCTTATAGCTGCATAATTTAGTTATTCTCTTATCTACATTCAGTTAAACCCCTATGGCCCCTGGCGATGATATTTTTACAAACATAATTGCCATTAACCAACTCTGAGTCCCGGGAGACACATACTAAAAGTTTTCTTATCATTCTTCTCGTTTCTTTGTATAATTAATATTAATGCTTTAGCAAACAAGAATGCCTAGAGAGAGTGATTAATGAGCTAATTATAGACAATCCTCACTATGTAAATAAGGTCTGTGCACATAGTTTAGAATTTCTCAATATGGAGCCAATGTATTGGAAGGATCCTATATCATGTTATTTTAGTATATTTAATAGTTGCAAATTTATCCTTCAGTAGCAATTTTTTTTAGCAAAGCAAGAGTGATGTAAAGACAAATATGGTAAATAAAGTAGATAATCCAACATATATATATTTTTTTTTCTGTGGGGGGACTAATTAGCTGAATTTATAAAGTAATGTGAATAGTTTCATCTGTGTATTTCTTTAACTGGCTTTAAAAGTAATTGCAAAGCTTGCAATTTTTATCGATGCCTTGAGTAATTACATTATTGTTCAACAAGCATGTGGTCTTCTGGAGCTTCAACTTTGAAGGACAACATATTGTATGTTTCATTATGCTGGCTTAAAAATCAGTCACCTATCCTCAAAAAAACTAAAAATAAAGCTACCATATGATCCAGCAATCCCACTCCTAGGTGTCTACCCAAAAGAAAGGAAATCAGTTTATCAAAGAGATATCTGCACTCCCATGTTTACTACAGTACTATTCACAACAGCCAAGATTTAGAAGCAACCAAAGTGTCCATCAACAGATGACTACATAAAGAAAATGTGGTACATATATACACAATGGAGTACTATTCAGTCATAAAAAAGAATGAGATCTTGTCAATTGCAACATGGATGGAAACAGAATTCATTGTGTTAAGTGAAATAAAGCAGGCACAGAAAGACAAACATCACATGTTCTCACTGATTTGTGGAAGCTAAGAAGACAATTGGACTCCTGGAGATAAAAAGTAGGAGGATGGTTACTAGAGGCAGTGGAGGGTGTGGAGAGGGGGTCAGTGGGGATGTTTAACGAGTACAAAAACAGTTAGAAATAATGAATAAGACCTAGTATTTGCTAGCACAATAGGGTGACTATAGTAAATAATAATTTATTTGTGCCTTTTAAGTATAAATAGATTGCTTATAACACAAGGGATAAATGCTTGAGGGGATCAGTACCCCATTTACCTTGAGGTGATTATTATGCATTGCATGCCTGTATCAAAATATCTCATATAACCCATGAATACAGACACCTACCATGTACCCACAAAAATTAAAAACAAAAAGCCCTCTAACTTTCAAGTGAGCTTTATGTCCTAAAGTTCATTCAAGGCCTTAATTCAGGGATTCATGTGAGCTATAAAGAGAATTTACAGCCAGTCAGGAGTTCAAGACTAGCCTGGGAAACATGGTGAAACCCAATCTGTACAAAAACTCTAAAAATTAGCCTGGTGTGGCGGTGTGTGCCTGTAGTCCCAGCTACTCAGGAGGCTGAGGTGGGAGGATCGCCTGAGCCCAGGAGTTTGAAGATGCAGTGAGCCGTGAGTGCACCACTGTACTCCATCCTGGGCGACAGAGCAAGACCGTGTCTCAAAGAAAAAAAAAGAACTTCACTGTTTACTATCTTTTCAAAAGAAAAAGAAAAGAGAATTTATTGGCAATTAGGAGTTAACACTGAAATTTTTGATAAATATATCTTTCAGTTAATCAATAAGCATTGCTCAAGGTAGTGCTAGGTGCTCTATGTGGGACCTAAAACAGTCGTCAGAAGATTAAAATCTATCTGGACACCTAAGACTAATAAACATCCAATGATTAGGGGATAAAATTAAAAAGTTGCTGCTCTAAATTTTTAACATTGTTATTAGTTTACAAATACAGTACATACAAACTAACAGTAAATTTTATTTTTGTCTCATTTCTTGGCCATTCCTTAGTCCACTATTACTCCGCCTTCTTCCTTGCTTGGCCTAAATAGCCAGGACGACACTCATACCTGACACATTCAAAGTGCTTGGATGCTGTCCTGTCCTGCAACTAAGATATACATCTACATACCACACAGGCTAAGCATTGCCTACCTACAGTAAATTGAGCACATTATATAATTCTTCCAGACGAGTGAGGGCTTTGCAAGAGAGGACATAATTATTATATGAAGAAATGAAAATAACAATCTCCTTTCTCATTTGCAACACTTATTAAGTTGTAGGAATTACCTATTAACAGATTGTTTATTCATATTTGCTTTGTTCTGAAAAAGGATTTGAGGTTGTTGAGTTAAATTCAGATAACACATAAGCAATGAGCTGTGTGGGTTGTTTTCCCTACTGAGAAACATAGAATATAATTCCATATACTGTAGTAACGGCATAATAAAGTGGCTTAAAGTGTTTAAGCAGCCAGTTTCAAACACTGCTTACCTGGTTAGTTATGGGTAATTTATACATGGGATAATGCAGCCCGTTAGTTGCTGCATTTATTTAGCATCCAACGGTTCTGAGTAAATGAATCAATCAATTCAATTTAAAAATTATTTATTTCCTCTGCTTAATTGACATTGGCTCTGATGTACCCCTTACCTCAATCATGGAATTCTAGATCCAAGCCCATAGCACCAGATCTTGGACAGACTGCCATTTTAAAATAGAATTAAATGAGCTCATGCAGCAGACATGCCTAGTTGCCAATACTCATTCTCCCTTCTTCAAAACATTATCCTGAGCCTGTTTGAGGTGAGAACACTGTCCAACTAAAAATACTGGATCTGCCAGCCTGTTTTTCAGATAGAGGTAGTCATGTAGCACAATTGCGACCAGTTAGATGTGGGTGAATTTCTGTTGGGAGAATTTGCTTCCTCAAATCAAATAGTAAAGCTTTAAGAGGAAGAAGTCCTTGGCCTCCATCCTTTCTGTCTTCTTCTTCCTTCCTGAGACATGAATGTTATACCAAAGAAGCCAAACACCATCTTGTGGCCCAGAGGATTGCAGGGCAGAAAGGAAGATAAAAGCATTGGGAACAATGATGCCAGCATTGGGCCACTACCCAAGCCCTAGACTTCTTGTAATATGAAGAAAAAAAAATCTAATTTTGGTTGAGTTTTCTGCCATCTGCTGTCAAATTGCATATATTACAAAGGTGCCCAAAATGAGTGCCAAAAAAATGTTAGCGATTATGTGAGAGATTCCTAAACATCAGGAAATACTTTAGGAGAGCTTCAATTAATTAATTAATTAATTAATTAACATGAAAAAGGGAGAGTAAGTCTAACAGCAGGGAGGTAAAAACAATGATATTATTAATATTTATTATTATTATTTTTAACAAAGTCACACTCTTCCTGTGCTTCCCAGGCTGGTCTTGAACTCCTGGGCTCAAGCAATCCTCCCTGCCTGGCTAATTTTTTGTATTTTTAGTAGGGATGGGGTTTTGCAATGTTGATCAGACTGGTCTTGAACTCCTGACCTCAGGTGTTCTGCCTCCTTTGGCCTTCCAAAGTGCTGGGGTTACAGGCGTGAGCCACCACACCCCGCCAAAACATTCTGCTTTTTAAATGAAGTGTCAGATTAAGACATGTAGGCAAAAGGCAATGCAGCAGCAACTCATGAAGAATAGGTTTATCTGTTAATCCCTAATAGCTGATATTTGAGTATCAGGAACTACAGAGAAATCTAGAGGGGAGGGGGAAAGTTTCTCCTGAAACTCTGTCCAGGAGACCCAAAGCTATGCACTGCCCTTCAGAACTTCATGATGGCAAAGAGCAGTTTATAATATTGAACTTTTGTTTACACTGATGTGTATATATTAAAATAAGACAGTATTTATTAAAGTGTGGTGGTGGCCAGGAGAATACATTTCACAGACCTTCAGCTGTGAGTGACAGTGATTGATCAAGGGCCCAGGGACTGAGCATGGTGGAGACTAGCAGGCAGTCCCATTCCACGGGACTAATGACTTTAGCTTGAGATGTCTCAAAATTTCTTGCTGTACCTACCTTAGGCTGCACTGGCATCCATCCACTCGTCCTTCACCTTCTCCACTCCACTGATGGCTGGCTTTCCCTGTCCCTCCTCTCCCTGCTACATTTTCCTTTTCTTTTTATTTTAGGAGTGTCCTTATGTTCCCCGGGCCGGTCTCAAACTCCTGGGCTCAAGAGATCCTTCTGCCTCTGCCTCTCAAAGTGCTAGGATTACAGGCATGAGTTACTGCGCCCGACTGTCCTACATTTTCTATCACAGAGATTTCTCCTAGTGAAATATTTGCAAATTTAATCCTGTCCTGGAGTCTGCTTCCGGGAGGACCCAGACTAACACAAGTGATAAATGTCTTCTTACAAAAATGCCTCCAGTCTACACTGCTCTCTCAAACTCTAGACCTCTGTAGATGTTACCATAAAATTCCATAAGGATGCTTTGCTATCAATTTGTAATCCCCCGCCTTTTCAATAGACTTAGTTTTTCTAGAGCTTTCTTAGGGTCACAACAAATTTGAACAGAAGGTGCAGAGATTTCCCATATATCCTCTGCCCCCACACATGCATAGCCCCCCATTAACAACATTGCCCATCAGACTGCCATTAACCAACTTTGAGCCCTAGGAAACACATGCTAAAATTTTCTTCTTATCAGCTTTATCATTTCTTTGTATCATTAATATTAATGCTTTAGCAAACAACAATGGTTAGAGAGAGTGATGTATGGGCTAATTTGAGACAGTCCCCACTGCATAAGTAATGCCTGTAGTTTACAATTGTTGAACCTACCTTTTTTTTTTTTTTTTTTTTAGACGGAGGGGGATTTTTTTTTTTTAGGCTGGAGTGCAATGGCGCGATCTTGGCTCACTGCAGCCTCCGCCTCCTGGGTTCAGGCAATTCTCCTGCCTCAGCCTCCTGAGTAGCTGGGATTACAGGCACGTGCCACCATGCCCAGCTGATTTTTTGTATTTTTAGTAGAGACGGGGTTTCACCATGTTGACCAGGATGGTCTCGATCTCTTGACCTTGTGATCCACCCGCCTCGGCCTCCCAAAGTGCTAGGATTACAGGCGTGAGCCACCGCGCCCGGCCCTGAACCTACCTTTACACATCGTTATCACACGGTGTCCATAGCTTACTATAGGGTTTGCTTGGTATTGTACAGTCTTGGGGTTTGGATAATTTATAATGACATGTATCCACCATTCTAGTATCATGCAGAGTAGTTTCACTGCCCTAAAAGTCACTGGTTCTTTGCCTGTTCATCCCTTCCTCCCTTCAATGGCTGATTTTTTTTTTTTTTTTTTTTTTTGAGACAGAGACTCACTCTGCAGCCCAGGCTGGAGTGCATCTGTGCTGTCTCAGCTCACTGCAACCTCCACCTCACGGGTTCAGGCGATTCTCCTGCTTCAGCCTCCCGATTAGCTGGGATTACAGGCACTTGCCAACACACTCGGCTAATTTTTGTGTTTTTAGTAAAGATAGAGTTTTGCCATGTTGGCCAGGCTGGTCTCAACTCCCGACCTCAGGTGATCCACCCGCCTCAGTCTCCCAAAGTGCTGGGATTACAGGCTTGAGCCACCACACGGAGCAACTACTGATCTTTTAAGTGTCTTTATAGTTTTACCTTTTCCCGAATGTTATGTAGTTGGGATCATACAGTATGTAGCCTTTGCAGGCTGGCTTTTTCACTTAGTAACATACATTTAAGTTTCATTAAGTGTCTTTTCATGACTTGATGGCACATTTCTTTTTGCTGATGAATAATATTCTATTGACGGTGTGTACCGCAGTTTATCTATTCACGTGCTGAAAGACATCGTGGTTGCCTCCAAGTTTTGGTTCTTGGGAATAAATCTGCTACAAACATCCACATAGACACAAGTTTTTATATGGACACAAGTTTTCAACTCCTTTGTGTAAATACCAAGGAGCACAATTGCAGGATCAGATGGGAAGATTATGTTTTGTTTTCTAAGAAGCCACCAAACGGTCTTCCTAAGTGACTGTACCATTTTGCATTCCCAATAGCAATGAGTGAGACTACCTGTGGCTCACATCCTCCCAGGCATTTGGTGTTACCAGTGGGTAATCTCCTTTTGACATTGGTCATGGTTAACAGCCTGAACACTAAGACCTTAGCCCCCCGCTCATAAACTTACCCAGTCACTAAAGTCCATTGATTATGCCTTTCGAACGTTTCTTCTTTCCACCCTCTCCTTTCCATCCTCATCCCATTGCCTTGCCTTTCTCATCATTTCCCAGTTGACTATGGTCGCTTTTCAATAGCTCCCATAGCCTCCAGAGACATTGCTAGTCAAAACGCACTTTAAGATAGCTGGGCGTGGTGGTGTGCACCTGTAGTCATAGCTACTTGCGACAGTCCTAACTACATAAATAAGGCCTGTAGGTTACAATCGATGAAGCTACATGTACACATCTATCACACAGTGTCCATAGCTTACCATGGGGTTTACTCTTGGTGTTGTACAGTCTTGGGGTTTGGATACATTTCTAATGACACGTATCCATCATTCTAGCATCACACAGAGCAATTTTATGCCCTAAAAGTCCCTGGTGCTTTTAGGGAGGCTTGCTGGCCCAGGAGGCTGAGGCAGGAGGATCATTTGAGTCCAAGGCTGCAATGAACTATGATCACACCACTGCACTCCAGCCTGGGTGGCAGTACAAGACCCTGTCTATTCAACAAACAAACAAAAACCCACTACATTCTGAGGAAACTTCCAAAACCACACATCTGACCACATCATGTCCTTAACTGAGAGCTTTCCATGGCTCTCCTCTGGTTACAGTGGCTTTAGAACCTTCTTAACACGATTCACTGGAATAAATACATTCCACACCAGGACTCAATAAATACATACTTATTCAGGATATGTATGTATGTGCATAATGTACATAACTAAAGTAAACGTTTTTTGAAACAAACTTACTCCTGCTATTCGTAATGCACTTTGATATTTTCTATTTTATTCTATTTTGTTCTGTTCTACAAAATTTTATTTAACACAAGAAATTATTGCAAACCACTAAATTGACTTCACAATCTAGTAACAGATTATAACTAATAGTTTGAAAAACCAGCAGTCTAGAAGATGAAGTCCAAATTCCTTACCTTGGTTTCTGGTCCTCCTCTTGATATAAGCTTGGACAATAAGTCCAGCTTCATTCATCTCACCAGTAAGGCCACTGAATGCCCGCTATGTGTCGGGTACAAGGTGGAGAATTAACTGGGACCAGAAAAGAGAGTGTAGTATTTTGTGGAACATAGACCAGCAAAAGTCTATTACCATTCAGTGATAAAATGAAGGTTAACACTGATAAGACAGCACATAATAAGAAGATATTATTGGGGGAAGTAGAGAGTGCTTCCCAGATGAAACCTCTAAAGTGACATCTAACAGGTAAGTAGAAATTAATCAGGAAAAATGAGTGGTGAGAGGTATTATCCCAGGCAGAAGAAGTAGACTGTTTATTGGAGGCAAAAGAGGGCCTGCGGTGTTTCTTTGTTTTTGTTTGTTTGTTTGATTACCTACCAGAAGGCTGAGCTTTTTGAAGACTAAAAAGTGATTCTTTATGGCTAGAGACTCAGAGCTCCAGGAGGCATAGGGTAGTAGAAGCAGATGGAGCGGTAAAGAACGCCCCCTGGAGGATATTGAAAACCAAAGTTGTCTTCCAGGCTTTCAGATTGCATCCCAGGGAACCCAAGACTCAACAGAGGGGCCTCAGGGACAGAGGGAGAGTATCAGATGAAGGCCAAGCAGGCCAGACTTTCCTAACCAACTTCAACCTGAGTAGCAGCAGCACAAGCATCGTGGGATTTTTACATGGACCCGTTTTGAAGACAGTGAAGTGGCAGAAGGCAAGACTGACAGCTGTGCCAAACTTGAAGAGTGGCAGTGAGAGGGTAAGAGAAGCAGGTAGAATTTCAAGTCAGGAAAAAGAAAAGACCACTCGGGATTTAATTTTGAACAAGTCCTCATATTTTACACCTTCTGTGTCTTTGCATATTCTGTTCTCTCTGCCTAGAGCAGGGTTCTTGATCTTATTTAATTATTCATTTTTTTTCTTTTGCAATGGATACCTTAGACTGTCTGGGAAGTCTAAGAATAATGTATTTAAAGGCATCAGTATACACATTATTGCAAGAACCTCCAATATGTTAATATGTAGTTATCAAAATATTAGGAACACAAAGTCGTGTTATATTATTTTTCCTTATTAATGCAATAAATAATGTCTTACAGTGAGCCTCATAACTACTTCAATTTCAAAGTAGCGATGAGTTTAAATATTTCAAGGATCTGAATCAACTTCAATGTGAGTTGATATATCTGTCTTTCTATTGGTGACAAGTTACAAGTATTGCCAATATTACTCCAGTTTGTGGCCTGAATTTATAATGGAAGGAAATGCTAAATATCAAACTGGAGGTTACTGAAAATAAAGATGAAATTGTTTTTCCAATCAAAGTCTTCAAATCCTTGAATTGGGACCATGAACCCCTTGGTTATACCCCTGTCTTAAAAGCCCTTTACTTCCTTGTCTACATGTTATATTCATTTATCTTTTAAGGTTTATCTTATATGTTGCTGCGAGTTATTTTTGAAGCTAGATTCTGATGGCAGATACATGCAGTTTAATTACAGCCTGTGAGTGACTGCTACGGTCCTTTGTTTGTGTGTCAATTCTCTCTCACACTGGAATGTGAGTTCCTTGATGGCAGAAATGATTTCTGATGTATCTTAGTATCCTGAGTGCCTTGCACAGCCTTGCATATAAAAGCTAACTGATTGAACGGACACACTGTTCCATGAGAAGACTAATCACTTCAAATTGCTGGAGAAGGGTTGGAGCATGTAGAAAATGATACTTTATTTGTACCTCTCTTTCAATAATACAGAAATTTCACGTTATAGTCAGTGGATGAAAAGAATGTAAGAAAACCTGCCTACAATAAGGCAGTAGACAAAATAAGCATGCATAAATGGTGGATAGAACTGTGTGACAAGTAGAGCATGAAAAAATCCCATTGAAAAAGAGTAGATTTGGGTGGCTCATACCTGTAATCCCAGCACTTTGGGAGGCTGAGACAGGAGGATGGCTTGAACCCAGGAGGTTGAGGCTGCGGTGAGCCATAATCAGGCCACTCCACTCCTGCCTGGGTGACAGAGTGACACCCTGTCTCAAGAAAAAATAAAAAATAAAACATGCTGCTTGTCCCTAACATTTAAAGTCAGCCTTTAGAAACTTATCATCTCTGCCAATTCTAACCATTAATATATATAGGTAAATTATCCCACAGAAAGATCCTCAGCATAATATTTGTTGATAAAGTCTCTATTAAATTTTAATTAGTACATCTTAAAGTAAAAAGAGAAATCATCTAAATGTCCTGCTCTGTAATTAAATGTGAATTACGATTTAGGATATTTTATTTTTTAAAATGCATTGCACCCTGAAAAGACATGGAGGAAACTTAAACGCATAGTAGTATGTAAAAGAAACCAATCTGAAAAGGTCATAAACTGTCTAATTCCAACTGTATAACATTCTGGAAAAGGCAAAACTATGGAGACAGTAAAATGATGACTGATTGCCAGTAGGTAAGAAAGAGGGACGGGTGAATAGGCAGAGCACAGAGGATTCTTAGGGCAACGAAACTCCTCTGTATAATACTACAATTGTGGATACATGTCATACATTTGTGAGAACCTATGCAATGTACAACACCAAATGTGAACCATAATGGAAGCTGTGTGCTTTAGGTGACAATTTTGTGTCAATGCAGGTTCATTGATTGTAGTAAATATACCACTTTGGTGCAGAATGTCAGTTGTGGGGGTGGTTGTATGTATGTGGGTGGGGGATATAGAGGACATATGGAAACTCTCTACTTTTTGTTCAGTTTTGCTGTGGACCTAAAACTGTCTTAAAAATGAAGTTTATTAATTAAAAAAAAAAAACCATGTTGCCCCTCTTTCAAGTTTATTGTGTAAAAACCTAAAAGTGTGAATCATATTTTTGTAAAGAATCTATGGAGCTATGGGTTTTAATCATATTTTTGTAAAGAATCTATGGAGCTATGGGTTTTAATCATATTTTTGTAAAGAAACTATGGAGCTATGTGTTCTGAATCATATTTTTGTAAAGAATCTATGGAGCTACGGGTTTTGATACATATAGCATATAGCCTATAGATAATATAATAACCATTTAAAAACTATGATAAGAAATGCTTTTTAAAAAAGTGCCATTTTAGTCAAGACTTTTGCTTCTTCTGAACTTTTATGACACTTTTTCCCTTGACCATTCCTGCCTTGCGCTTTGCTACATCTCTCGTGTAATTCTCTGTTTCCCAGTTTAGATTATAAGCAATTCTAAGACAGATCTGTGACTTTGATTCCTGTGTATTTTCTCCAGCCCTGGGGAGAAGACATTTCTAGCAGAATGAACATGGTAAGCAAAGGCACAGGGATGTGAGGACCGAGCTCAGAGAAAGACCAGGGAGCCAGACAGCTGATGAGAGAGGAGTAGGAAAAGTGGGTTCGGGTTAGATTTGGATTTTGTTCTGTACACAGTGAGGATTTGTTTTTTGTAAAAATAGGACAGGGGCATAATCAGAACTATGCTAAAGAAGATTACGCTGGCAGCAGGTTGTAAAATGGATTGGCCTGGGGGAGGAGAGGCATACAGTCTAGTGAAGGACATAAAAACAGCAGCTCCTATTTACTGAGAGCTTACTATGTGCCAAGAACTGCAATAAACGTTTTATGTGCATCATTTCACTTAATCCTCCCAAGTCCATGAGGCAGGTGCTATGATTATCTTTATTTCAGCTTGAGGAAAATGGAAAAGTGGAGGCTTGGAAAAGTTACAGAAGAGCTAAGTTCTTGTGCATGTGACCTGTTCAATTGCACAAGGCCTGTCACTTGCTTTCATGCTCTGCTATCGCCATCATGAGATGCTTAATTTTTCAACAAAGGGCCCTCATTTTCATTTTGCACTGGGCATCAAAAATTATGTAGCCAGTCCTGGTTAACTAATTTTGCCTGTGGTCATACAGGTAATAGATGTCAAAGCAAGGATTTAAGAGTTCATGTCTTCCACCACTCTGCTCTGCTATGCAAGCCCATGTTCGGAGTCAAACCAAGTGAGAGAATGTGAAGGAAAGGGGATGGATTTGAAAGAGACTACCAGAGTTAATACTCACAAGATTTAGAAGGCTTATTTTTTTTTTCAAATTAAAATAATTTTGTTGTGAGAAGTTTTTTAGGACTACACAAGATCTTTTTAAAAAAACAGATGTTTCCTACTAGGAAACACTATCTTTACATCATTTTTTCTTTTTTCTGAGTCAGAGTCTTGTTCTGTTGCCCAGGCTGGAATCCAGTGATGCCAACTCTCCGCTTACTGCAACCTCTCCCTCCGGGGTTCAAGTGAGTCTCCTACCTCAGCCTCCTGAGTAGCTTGGATTACAGGTGCATATCACAACACCCAGCTAATTTTTTTATTTGGAGAGACCGGATTTTGCCATGTTGGCCAGGGTGGTCTCGAACTTCTGACCTCAAGTGATCTGCCTGCTCTGGCCTCCCAAAGTGCTGGAATTACAGGTGTGAGCTACCATGCCCAGCCTATCTTTACCTCATTGAGGGTGCTGTTGGCTGGCCTTGCTGGCTGGGGAGCTCTGAGCTTTACCTGTGGTAGACTGTGACACCTGCTGACAACGAATTATTGCAAGGTTCTATTTTACTGTTTTAGAAATCAGGCTATTTTTATTGTTATTATTTTTTTAAAGACTTGCCCTTCAGTTTTACACTTCTCAGATTATTTTTCTTTCTGATGTTCGCTGAAAAAAAAACAGATTGAAAAACTGCCTGGCTGATTTGTTCTACACTTTTATTAAGAGGTTTTTTGTTGTTGTTGTTTTTTAAGAGAAAGTGTCTCACTCTGTTGCTCAGACTGGAGTGCAGTGGTGCAATCACAGCTCACTGTAGCCACAAACTCCTGGGCTCAAGGAATCCTCCTACTTCAGCCTCCTGAGTATCTAGGACTACAGGCCTGCACCATCATGCCCAGCTAATTTTTAAAATTTTTTGTAGCGATGGGATCTCATTGTGTTGACTAGGCTGGTATCAAACTCCTGGTCTCAAGCAATTCTTCTGCCTTGACCTTTCAAAGCACTGGGACTAGAGGTGTGAGCCACCATACCTAGCCTGGAGCTTTTTAAAGCAAAAAATTCATATCAAAACAGTAAAAAAAAATCTGATACGATATTTTTAAGATAATATTAATTTATAGGATAAAAATTAGAACACAAATGCATAACAGTTATGAGTGTATACATATCTCTAAATAATATTTGGCATATTTCTTTAATTTAACCCTATGGAATCCATCTGTCTAGATAGGTAGAGGAGACGCAGTAACTGGAATCATACATATAGAGTCTTATAACGCTCCATTTTTCAATGGAACCCTGCATTTTATCTGTAAAGCGATAGAATTTCATATGGTGTTGTATAGTCCACATGGTAGTCACAGAAAAGCCGCTCCAAATTGTGATTTTTAAAATATGCACAGGCATACTTTGAAGATATTGATGGTTTGGTTTCAGACCCTTGCAATAAAATAGAGTGCTAAAAAGTGAGTGTTTGTTTGCCGGGCGCGGTGGCTCACGCCTGTAATCCCAGCACTTTGGGAGGCCGAGGCGGGTAGATCACGAGGTCAAGAGATCAAGACCATCCTGGTCAATATGGTGAAACCCCGTCTCTACTAAAAATACAAAAAATTAGCTGGG
>NW_022436946.1:43256426-43366871 GCF_009761245.1 Sapajus apella
TTCATGAAAGATTTCTCTGCAGCATGTGATGCTGTTTGATAGCATTTTACTGACACTAGAACTTTTTTTCAAAACTAGAGTCAATCCTCTCAAACTCTGTTGCTGCTTTATCAGCTAAGTTTATGGAATATTCTAAATCCTTTGTTGTCATTTCAACAATGTTCACAGCATCTTCACCAGGAGTAGATTCTTTTGCTGTTATTGTTGTTGTTTGTTTTTTTCTTGTTAGGAGTAGATTCTATCTCGAGAAACCATTTTCTTTGTTTACCCATAAGGTGTAGCTCCTCATCTGTTAAAATGTTATGATGAGATTGCAGTAATTCAGTCACATCTTCAGGTTCACTTCTACTTATAGTTATTGCTCTTTCCGCCACATCTGCAGTGATATCTTGAACCTCTCCAAGTCATATTTGATGATCAGAATCAACTTCTGCCAAGCTCCTGTTAATGTTAACAACATTTTTATGAATCACAAATGTTCTGTTGTTTGTTTTGTTTTGTTCTGTTCTGTTCTGTTCTGTTCTGTTCTGTTCTGTTCTGTTTTGAGACAGGGTCTTACTCTACCACCCAGTCTGCTGGAGTGCAGATGACAGCTCGCTGTGGCTTCAACCACCTAGGCTTAAATGATCCTCTCATCTCAGCCTCCTGACTAGCTGGGACCACAGGCGCATGCCACCACACCTGGCTAACTTTTTTATTACTTATAGAGATGGTGTCTCGTTGTGTTGCCCAGGCTGATCTCAAACTTCTGGGCTCAAGCGATCCTCCTACCTCAGCCTCCCAAGGTGTTGGGATTACAGGAGTGAGCCACCACACCTGGCCTACAAATGCTCTTAATGGAATCTAGAATAATGAATCCTTTCTGGAATACTTTCAATTTACTTAGCCAGCTCCATCAGAGGAATCATGATCTATGGCAGCTATTGCCTTAAAAAAATGTATTTCTTAAACAATAAGATTTGAAAGTCAAAATTATTCCTTGATCCATGGGCTGAAGAATGAATGTTTTGTTAGCAGGCATGAAAACAACATTAATCTCCTTGTACATTTTCATCAGGGCTCTTGGGTAACTGTGTACACTATCAATGAGCAATAATATTTTGAAGGACTCTTTTTTCCTGAGCAGTAGGTCTCAATAGTGGGCTTAAAATCAGTACATTGTGCTATAAACAGGTGTGCTGTCATCCAGGCTTTGTGTTCTATTTCTAGAGCACAAGCAGAATAGATTTAGCATAATTTGTAAGAGTCCTAGGATTTTCAGACTGGCAAATAAACATTGGCTTCAACTTGAAAGTCACCAGCAGCATTAGCCTCTAACAAGAGACTCAGCCTGTTCTTTGAAGCCAGGCATTGACTTCTCCTCTCTAGCTATGGACAGCCTAGATGGCATCTTCTAATTAGAAGGCTGTTTTGTCTATACTGAAAATCTGTTGTTTAGTGTAGCCACCTTTATCAATGATTTTAGCTAGGTCTTCCGGGTAACTTGCAGCTTCTATATCAGCACTTGCTGCGTTACCTTGCACTTTTATATTATGGAGATGGCTCCTTTCCTTAAACCTCATGAACCAACTTCTGCTAGCTTCCAGTGTTTCTTCTGCAGCTTCCACATCTCTCTTAGCTTTCATAGAATTGAAGAGTTAGGGCCTTGCTCTTGATTAGGCTTTGGCTTAAGGGAATATCGTGGCTGGCTCAATCTTCTATCCAGACCATTCAAACTTTTTCCCTATCAGCAATAAGGCTGTTTTGCTTTCTTATCATTTGTGTGTTCACTGGGGCAGCACTTTTAATTTCTGTCAAGAACTATTTTGCATTCATAATTTGGCTGTTTAGCCCAAGAGGCCTGCTTTCAGCCTGTCCCAGCTTTTGATATGCCTTCCTCACTAAGTTTAGTCATTACTAGTTTTTGACTTAAAGTGAGAGATGTGCTTTTTTCCCCCTTTTACCTGACACTTAGAGGCCATTATAGCCCATTATAGAGTTATTAATTGGCCTAATTTCAATATTGCAATGTCTCAGGGAATAGGGAGGCCAGAGGAGAGGGAAAGAGATAGGGGAAGGGCTGGTGGTCTGAGCAGTCAGAACACACACATTTATCAGTTAAGTTCACCATCTTACGTGGATGTGGTTCATAGTGCCCCCAAACAATTACTATAGTTACGTCAAAGACCACTGATCCCAGATCACCATCACAGATGAAAATGTTTGAAATATTGGGAGAATTGCCAAAATGTGACAGAGACATGAAGTAAGCACATGCTGTTGGAAAAACGACACCAATAGACTTGCCCGACGCAGGGTTGCCACTAACCTTCAATTTGTAAAAAACACACTCTCTGCCAAGAGCAATAAGGTGAACCACTGTATAATGAGGTATGCCTCTTGTTATGCTTCGGCGGTGGTCAGGCAGCAACACATTAGAAAGACCACACTTCAGAAGCAGCTAAAGTGTATTCAAATTTATTTATTCATTTATTTTAGAGACAGAGTCTTACTCTGTCGCCCAGGCTGGAGTGCAGTGGCACGATCTTGGCTAACTGCAACCTCTGCCACCCAGGTTCAAGTGATTCTCATGCCTCCGCCTCCCAAGTTGCTGGGACTACAGGCACGTGCCGCCATGCCCAACCCAAATCCCATATATTTTAAATTTTGCTAATTTCATATGTGGCATCTTATTTTTAAGATTTATCATACTTTTGAGCAAGCCAAAAATAAAAACCCATCTCTGACGTTCACTATGCTAATTAGGAACCACATGATGTAGATAAAGATGGTGATAATAGATATCCTTGTGATATGTGCTCCTGAAGTGTGATCTTTCTAATATGTTGCTGCCTGGCCATCATGGGAGCCTGGAATTCTCTGTTTGTGTGAGTAAAATTGAAGCTTATATACCAGCACATTCATATCACATTTTGTATGCTGAAGTGGGTTAATGTACGTTACAGTAATCATACAAGTAGTCCAGTTCCAGTCTGTGGAACTCCCGTTTGTAGCCTTTTTATATAGGAATTCATGCCAGCTTTCTGGGAGTCTCCATTCTAGCAGCGGAGAGGTATCATTTGAGTAGAGATGAAAGGGTAGAGGAACAGAAGTGTGGTTGTGTTCTGGGAATACACTGCAGAGTGTCCAGCCAGATGGAACAGATGATAAAACTGGCACTGAGATAGGATATGGTGATGGTGGAAAACTTTAACTGCTAGTGACTGCTGGAGACCCACTCTGCTAATGGCAGTGCATCTCAATTACTTTCAACTTGCCTTGCTGATTTGCTCCCTCAGACATTGATGAAGTAACAAAATGATCAATTTCTACCTAAACGCTAAGCTATGAGGAACAATTTAAATGATGAGGTAAAACTGATAGGAATCCTGAAAGAGAGTACATGTTCAGCTTTGTTTACTTTGACAAACATTTAATAAATGCCAGGCATTAGGCTGGGCATTGGTGATCAAAAAATGACCAAGGAAACCATGAGGACCAACACACCCAAATTGGGTGGGTCAGGAAAAACTTCCCAAAACGTGAACTGAGTCTTGAAAATGAGTGGTGTGTGGCAAGTGAAGAAGAAAGAGCGTGGTGATGGGGCTGGGGCTGGGGATATTGTTCCAGGCAGCAGCGACCACAGCAACAAAGTCATAGAAGCATGGCATAGCCTTAGTGCACAGAAGTCTTACAAGATATTTGATACTGTTGAATTTTGAAGAGAAAGGCAGGGCAGCAGGGAAAGGAAGCTAGGAGGAAAGAAGAAATTAGCCATCCCCATCAAAAAGAGGGCAGGGGGTATGAACAGACACTTCTCAAAAGAAGACATTTATGCAGCCAACAAACACATGAAAGAAAGCTCATCATCACTGGTCAAAGAGAAATGCTAATCAAAACCACACTGAGATACCATCTCACGCCAGTTAGAATGGGGACCATTAAAAAATCAGGAGACAACGATGCTGGAGAGTATGTGGAGAAATAGGAGCACTTTTACACTGTGGGTGGGAGTGTAAATTAATTCAGCCATTGTAGAAGAATGTGCGGCAATTCCCCAAGGATCTAGAAATAGAAATACCATTTGACCCAGCAATCTCTTTCCTCGGTATATATCCAAAGGTTTACTATTATGAAGACACATGCACACATATGTTTATTGCAGCACTCTTCACAGTAGCAAAGACTTGGAACCAACCCAAATGCCCATCAATGATAGACTGGATAAAGAAAATATGGCACAAATATACCATGGGATACCATGCAGCCATAAAAAAGGATGAGTTCATGTCCTTTGCAGGGACATAGATGAAACTGGAAACCATCATTCTCAGAAAACTGACACAAGAAAAGAAAACCAAATATCACATGTTCTCATAAATGGCTGTTGAACAATGAGAACACATGGACACAGGGAGAGGAACATCACACACCAGGGTCTGGGGTGTAGGGGTGGGTAGCGGAGGAATAGCAGGGGGTGGGGGATTGGGGAGAGATAGCATTAGGAGAAATACCTAATATAGATGGTAGGGTGATGGATGTAAACTAAGTTGAAGTATTAATAGAAGAATTAAATTAGGCTTCAATCATCCTCTGAAACCAACAGGACAGAGATAAAAGAGAGCAGAATGAGACCTCAGGTCAGGAAGTAAGATCATGATAACCAGAGATGGTTAGAGTTCATGGAGGCAGTCAAGATAACTTAAATTTTAGGAAAGCAGATTTAAATAAATTTAGAATAAAGTTATGATCTCACAGCTTTGAGTCTTGCAAATTGTGAGATGTGCAAAAATAAAAGCCAGACTTTAAAACTACAAAATATTACAGTGAAAAGAAAAGAGAGCAATTTATTAACGAAGACTTCTTTAGAGTCTCTCTTTAAAACCAGAATTTTGGAGGATTTGTGTATTTGACTTTTGTTGAAAAGAGGACTTTATAAACAGGTTTGCACAAATCAAAGGCTGCCTGAGAGTCACCCCCAATAAGCTAAAGCTTGGAGGAAATGGTAAGGCCAACCAAAAAGAGCTCTTTAAAAGTTATCTTCATAGAAAAAAAAATTAAAAATTTACAGTGCCACTGATTTGGAGAGAAGGCATAATGTTCAAAAATGGAAACGACAGAGAACAAACATAAAATTCCCCTTATTTCCAATTTCCAAATTTCTGCTTAAGGAGCACCATCATCCTATAGAAAAGAGTGCAACTACTGTATAATAGGAACACTGATAGCTGGACCATATCCAGAGGAGAGACACGGCATGTGAAGGATGGCTGAAAGAAATGATAACGTTTATCCCTGAGCGCATTACAGGGCACAAGAGCTACCTTTTCATATTGAAATGCTGTCTTTTAGAAGAGGAGTTAGTTATTTCTGTTGTATGTTGTAGATCGATGAGGAAGAGAGAAGGACAATGGGAGAAAGGAAGAAAACAGGGTTAATTTATAAAAGTCACAGGAAGTTGAATTTTAAGTCAAATAATCACCTTTCACCTATTGGGTTTCTTCATACACAGTTTCCCCCCAATGCCTTTTTTTTTTTTTTTTTTTTTTTTGGAGACAGGGTCTCCCTCTGTCATCCAGGCTGCAGCGATACAATAATAGCTCACTACAACCTTGACATCCTGGGCTCACGTGATCCTCCTTCCTCAACCACTGAAGTAGCTGGGACTATACTACCATGCCCTCCTAATTTTTGTGTTTTTTGTAGAGATGGGGTCTTGCTATGTTGTGCAGGCTGGTCTTGAACTCCTGGGCTCAAGTTATCCTCCTACCTGATCCTCCCAAAGTGCTGGGATTACAGGCATGAGCCACTGTGGCTGTCCCAACATTTTGTTAGGAAAAAATTTTGAACACACAGTAAAGTTGAACAAATTGTACAGTGAATGCCCTTTTACAATGAAACTACCAACTCAGATTCTACTGTTATGTTTTATTGTACTTGGTTAAGCACATGCTTTTCCATCTATGCACCCCTCAATTGAGCCTCTTATTTGATACATTTTGATGGAAATTTTATATACTTTTGTCTGGGAAGGCGAGGGACCTTCATCCCACGAGCTTTCTTACAGTGGCTAGTGGCTGTTTACTGGGGACACTGTAGTGAGGATTTCTGCATGGAATAGGTGAAGAAGACCAAAACTGTGGCTTTCAAACTTTTCTGACTGCTACCCTTACTAAGAAATGTATTTCACATTTTTATCCAGTGTACACTACATATACACTGAAGTAAAAAATTTAGGAAACAATATTTACCCTTTACATGTGTGAAGCATGCTGGTATTTTATACTTTTATTTCATTTAATAAGATGCTGGTCATGCTTCCCTAACTTGTTTTAGATATCCACTAAGGGACTGCAATTTACCATTTGAAAATAATTGTACTTAGTCTGATTCCAAGAAGATTTTTCTTTGTAAAAGAATCCTGTGCTACTACTAGAGTTTTCCTTATCTTACCAATTATCAAGACCCTGTTTTGAGTCTCAGTACAGTACTTACTTAACATGCATAGCATTAGGGCATGTGTAATTAAGAGAAAAACCTTAAATGCCTGGTAAGACTTCTGGAAAGAGCCAATTCAAACATTCTTTATTAGTAAGTTTACTACTTATTTTCACAAAGAGTAAGATAAAGATATGTACTCTTGGATTGGTGGGAGGATTCAGTACTTACATAGTCTTCTGTTAAATTCGGCAATTAATGCCTGCCGCGGTTCTAACAAAGTCTCATCTCTATCAAATGAGAAAACGGATGGGAAAGTACTTTGAAAACTAATGTTTTTATTAATACTGTTGTGTGATGCCAGGAAGAAAGGGATGTTGCGATGAAGCTTTAGGGAGGCAGTGTTTCAATATTTTAAAAACTGTTCTTATGGAACTGTTACATTAACCTCCCCAAGCCCCAATGACTACGCTTTGACGCGAGACTCCCAGAAGGTAGAAGCTATGAAGTTCGAGTTCAAAGCCCCGAGTTCCAGCGCGCTGCTCCGTTGGCGCATGCTCAAGAGCGGCTCGGGCCTCCTTGCGGGGTTGGGCAGAACACTGAGGGCGGGGTTCGGGCCACGTGGGGTCTCGTGACGTCATCTCCGGGCGCCGAGGGTGACTGGACTTGTGGTGAGCTTCCAGGGCTCCGCGGCGCTGCCGGTTGTATTCGCTGGATACCAGAGGGCGGAAGTGCGGCAGGGTTCGGCTCCGACCTCCGCGCCAGTGCTTTTTGCGGCTGCGCGGGCTTCCTGGAGTCCTGCTGCCGCGTACCCGCAGGACAGTGTGTCAGGCAGGCAACCTGCCCGGCCGCCCCACTGGAGCCCGGGATCCAGGCGTCCCCACCGGTGAGGGGAGCCGGAAGGAGGAGCCGTCGCTTCGGATAGGGTACGTGTGTGTGTCCCCTAGTGTGAGGAAATTCCTAGAGGAGGGGGGCTGGGGAGGGGCCAGGTAGGTGTGGTAGGAAGGAGGGGTGAGTAGCTGCCTGGAGGAGCGCCCGCCCGGCGGCTATGGCGGGTGAAGGTGGTTCCTCTGGGCAGAGGTGGGGTTGGCGAGACGCCGCCCCCGGAGCCCGGAGGCTGGTTGGCGGGTGTGGCCTGTGAGGTCCCTCTTGGGGTATCTGTCTGTTGCTTCTTAAGGTAGGAAAGCGAGAGCCTAGTCGCAGGCTCCAGAGTTCAGTACAGGACCTGAATTTTTCATGGAACAGTTATTTAAACCTTGGTTACTGCCCAGTGCAATGCGAATCTGTCCAAACTCAGTGGGTATGTCCTACAAGCAATTTATCTTGTTACGGTATTCCTTGTCTTATTTTGATGATAATATTTAGTGCTACCAAAGACATTTTCTGTTGGCAGGACACTTTTACATACTTCATTTGTACTTTGGGTTATTTTAAAATTATCCTGAACTTGAGGAGCCTAGGAACTGTATTAATTCTAGATTTTTCTGAGGGGTGAGGAGGCACAGCATGTCTTGAGCAGTCAGAACCCGGAGACTTATCAGACAGTAGCTGAACTTCCAAAGCCTTCCAGAATTGGCTTGTTAAATTTCTGAAACCTTGAAACTGGATACTTGGCTCTGAAATGCACTATTTGTGATTTCCATAGAGGGAGTTTCTGGTTTAATTTTGAATTTGAAAATAAGGATGTTGGGCTGAGGGTAGTAATTGAGAGGAATTTTACACCAGATGTAAGTGTGTGCTTTGATCTTCAAAGAAATACTACTTAAAATTAGGTAAAAATGAACAGAATGGAACTGTATGGATATGAGTTTTTAGAATAGTGCGCACACCTCAAGTGTGTGTTTATTTCATTAATTTCCCCCAAACTGAGTACCTCCTATGTGTTAGGGACTGGATAAAACAGTAAATGAAACAGTGAACAAAAGAATAAAAATCCCTGCCATAATGAAGTTCCACTTTGGGGATGGGGTGAGGAGACATTGATAAAAAAAATTAAAGTACAGTCTTTCCTGTCCCTTGGTATCTGTGGGAAATTGGTTCCAGGACCTCCCTTGGATACCAAAGTCCTCAGATGCTCAAGTCCCTGTTATAAAATGGTGTAGTGTTTGCAGATGACCTGTGCACATCCTCCTATCTTTAACTCAACTCTAGATTACTCTTAATACCCAATACAACATAAATGCTGTATGAATAGTTGTTGTAGTGTATTGTTTAGGGAATAATGACAAAAGAGTCTATACATGTTCAGTACTGACCTTTTTTTCTTCCCTGAATATTTTTTCATCCATGATTAGTTGCATACAAGGACAAATAACCCATGGGTATGGAGGGTCAACTGTATATGTCAAGTGGTGGAAAGTGCTAGAGAAAAAAATAAAGCAATGAAGGGATATAGGGAATGCCCAAGAGATGGGAGTGGTGGCCATAGAAAAGGTGATATTAACGTGGAGGCCTAAAGGTGATAAAGAAGGGTGCCACTTGGAAAGAGCTACCACAGAATCCCGGAGACAGGAGCTAGTTTGGCTGGAAATGGATGAACAGGAGGGAAAGAAGTAGTGGATACTTAGGTGGAAATGGGGCCAAGTCATTTGGGGCCATGTAGGAATTTATAAGAACTTTAGTTTGTACTTAGAATGAGTTGGATTTTGAATAAGCAGTAAGGTGATCTAACTTGTGTTTTAAAAGATCTGATTGCTGTGTTGTCTGTATGCAGCGGATGCAGATATAGAGCTGTTAGTAGGCCATTGCATTTATCCAGGTTAAGGGTCAAAGTGACTTGAATCAGGGTAGTAATAGTGGAGGTAGTGCGAAATGACCAGATTCTAGACATTTTAGAGCAAGTAGGTAGAAGAAGGGTCAAGGATGATTCCAAGGGTTACGGACTGAGCAACTAAAGAATAGAACTTGGCCGGGCATGGTGGCTCATGCTTGTAATACCAACTCTGGAAGAATCACCAGCCTGGGCAACATAACAACCCTATCTCTACAAAATAAAAACAAAAAATTAGCTGGACGTAGTGGCATGAGGCTGTAGTCCTAGCTATATGGGAGGCTGAGATGGGAGGGGAGGATCACTTGACCCCCTTGAGCTCAAGGTTACAGTGACCCTTGATCCTGTCACTGTAGTCCATCCTGGGTGACAGTGAAACCCTGTCTCTTAAAAAAAGAGGACTTTCCCACTTTGTGAAATAGAAAAGACCACAGAGTGATAGTGATAGGAAAGAGGAGGAAGGAAGATCTGAAATGGTTTTCGGTTTTATATATGTTAAATTTCTAAATGGAAATGTCATATGTATATGTAAAGCCAGCCAGTTCAAAAGAGAAGTCTGGACAGAAGATAAAAATGTGGGAGTGAAAATGTATAAGTGTTATTTAAAACCATGTGAGAGGTCTCCATGGGAGTGGTTCAAGGACTGAGTCCTGGAGCATTTCAACTTTTAGAGTTTGGAGAGATTTACAAAATTTCCTGCCTCCCAGGGTGGGGCTATTTGGTAAAATTCCTGTTGAGACTCACTGATTCACAGTAACAGGATAGAAGGAAATAGAAAGCAAGGCCATTAGCTGAGAGAGAGAGAGAGAGGAGGAGGAGGAGGAAGAAGAAGTGAACATTTGAGGGAGGAGAAAGTATGGCATAGTGATCTGGGAAAGTGGGAGAATAAATGGACTAGGGAAAAGTAGGAACTTTAGGCAGTACTGAGGACCTGGTTTTGAGGTTAGTGTTTAGAATTTAAAGGAAGATCAGCCAGCATAGATTATTATTTTTTGATGTTTACACGCTTAGTCTAGTGAGTGTTTGATATTTCTAGGTAGTTGTCAATGAAAATTACTTCAGGTGGTAGGTTAGTCTTTCTTGGTGTGTAGAGTGGCAGAAACTGTTAGTTGTGCATTATATTGTTACCACACTGTGCCATTTACTGAATGACTGATTGGTTAACAGATGTTGTTGGTTTGGGTACCTACTCTGTCCCAGGCTCTGAACTAGATGCAGAAAATAAAATAGTCAAGTATAGCCCCTGCTCTCAAGAAACTTACTTCTAGTAGATTGCATCACGGGTTGGAATTTCTTTATTTCCAAGATATTTCCTTGAAATTGGATGGATGGTGATGATGGTGTAGTATATGTAGGAGATGGAAAATCTTTCTAAAATAACAAAATATGCTGAATTTAAAGCATGACTGTACTGATTTGGAAGAGAATTTAGGGAGAAAATTTCTTAAGTAGCTAGATTCATATATGTATATATTTTCCCCATTCAAAGCCTGCTATGTGCTAACTATACTAACATTGGTGATAAGAAGGTACATATGACTCAATTTCACTGGCAAAGAACTCCCAGTTCAATATGGGGAGGTGCAGGAGACAGATAAGATAAACAGATAACTGCATTGCATGGTAGTGCCTGCTATTATGGAAGTAATAAGAGCTAGGTGAGGTAGCTCACACCAGTAATCCTAGCACTTTGGGAGGCCAAGGCAGGCGCGAGGCAGGCAGATCACAAGGTCAGGAGATCGAGACCATTCTGGCCAACACGATGAAACCCCATCTCTGCTAAAAATGCAAAAATTAGCCAAGCGTGGTAGTGCGTGCCTGTAGTCTAGCTACTTGGGAGACTGAGGCAGGAGAGTCGCTTGAGCCTGAGAGGCAGAGTTTGCAGTGCGCTGAGATTGTGCCACTGCACTCCAGCCGGGTGACGGAGCAAGACTCTGTCTCAAAAAAAAAAAACAAAAAACGTAGTAGTAATTAGACTGGAGGCTGCTTAGGGGAAAGCTTCCCAAGGAGCTGATATTAAGCTGACTCTTAAGAGTTGGCCCAGAGAGGATAAAAGAGTTGGCCAAAAGAGGGACAGAGTGTTAAAGCAGAGGAGCCTTGGAAATATGAGGAAACTGTGTACTAAAAGATACATTGTTTATTGATTGGTTACCAAATGTGCTAAACACGTAACAGCCCTGTGAAAATTACAGTTATCTTCATTTTACAAATATGAGATTCAAAGGGGATGGGTTTGTTGTCCAAGACACATGAATAGGTGGAAATCAGCGTTTAAACCCATGTCAGTCTGATTTCAAAGCCCCTTAACTACCTTACTGTATTTTGCATGCTGTCAACTTCTAAATCTTCTCTGCCCTTGTTCTTTATCCTTCAATCATTTTTCACCAACTTCTCTTTCTTCCTTGGAAAGACTCATCTGTTTTTCACCAGTCCACGACTACCTCTCTAGGTCAGACACTCATTACTTTTTGCCTTAGTTGCTGAAATTTCTTCCTGGCTAGCCTCTCTGACTCAAGGCTCTTCTTTTGTGCACTGCTACCAGGGAATTGTTTTTATTTTTACCATTCTAAAATCTGTAGGCACTATAGGACTGGTGGATTAAATTGAGATTGCCCCCAGTCTTCTATTTGGTATGCTTCATGGTCTAGTCCCATTTTACATTTACAGATTTGACATTAGAGGAATAATAATTGCTTACATTTCTTAGCACTCACCATGTGTCCATTATTGTGTCAAACACTTTATGGATTTTTTCTTTTTCCGGAACAACTTTGTGACTTGAGTAATATTAATTCCATTTCACAAGTAAGGAAATTGAGGCTTAGTGAAGTAAAGTGACTTGCCTAAAGGTCACATGTAATGTTATAACATGTTACAGTATCAGCTCTTTCATTATTTGTTAATGCTACTCTCAACTAAAAATTTTCTTAAAAGTTGGCATATGTTGCGCCTGCTTACTTAATACCTTTATTGATGCTGTTTTGGCCTATTAGAGTATTTGTCACATTTTTGCCTGTCCATATTCTACCCGTTCTTCAAGTTCCACATCTTTTAAAATTCTTTGAACACTATGGGATATATTAATATCTCCAATACCCCTTTTCCCCCGCCCCGTGAAAGCTCTCATAAAGTAACGTTTAATTGTACCATGGGCATACGGATGTTTTGGAGTTGGAAGGGATGCTGGCAATCAGTATAGTATGATGGAAAGAGTATGAGATTAGAAATCTGAGTTAGGATGTGGCTTCTAATTTGGGTTCTGCCATTTATTAGCCACAAGATTTTAGAAAAAATCATCTGACATCTTCATCTCAAATTTATAATTTGTAAAATGGGAACATACAGGCTTGTATCAAGTATGAGGTAATGTAAAATGTGTAGTGTTTCTAGAGTTACTTGATATTTAAAGTAGTATATAATCTGTTATCTAATTTTTGTTATCTAATCTCATCTGTTTACCTCATTTTTCGGGATTCTGTTTGGTTCTGTAATTTTATATTTATACATTGTCTTTCCAACAAATTCAAATTCAGTAAGCGTTTTTTGAGCACCAGTGAATTCCAGATACCATTCCAAGTATCAGAGGTAAAAAGATGAATGAGATACGATCCTTTTCCCTAAGGGAATCTGTTACAGTCTACTGGAGGAGATGTGCAAGTAAATACCATTGATATAAACTTACAAGGGTAGAGGAAAAGTAGAGGTGCCGAAAGAAAACAAAGAGGGCTCTGCCTGAGTTATGTGTAGAAGAAAGGTTATTTTGAGCTGGATTCTAAAGGATGTTTAAGTTGGAAGACAAGATAGAGAAGGCTGCTTTAGGTTAAGGGGACCACTAGCATGGGCAAAGGCACAGAAAGGACAGTAAGTGTATGGTATGTTTAGTAGATTTGGAGATTATACCTTGTTATTGACTGAGGAGTTTTTTTTTTTTAGTTTTTTTTGTTTTTTTTTTTTTGGTAGGGGACGGAGTCTCACTCTTGCTAGGCTGGAGTGCAGTGGCACAATCTCAGCTCACTGCAACCTCCTCCTCCTGGGTTTAAGCGATTCTCCTGCCTCAGCCTCCTGAGTAGCCTGGACTACAGGCTCGTGCCACCACACCCAGATAATTTTTGCATTTTTAGTAGAGATGGGGTTTCACTGTGTTGGCCAGGGTGGTCTCGATCTTTTGACCTCGTGATCCACCCGCCTCAGCTTCCCAAAGTACTGGGATTACAGGTGTGAGCCACTGTGCCCGGCCATGACTGAGGTTTTTAAAAGTTCATTATTACTCTTCTAGCATCTGTTACACAGCTAGGCATATCAAACAAATTAGATATTTGACTCTAAATTTCATATTATTAGCAGTGTTTACTGCAAAATTTTTAGCTATTTTTTATTCCTATTATTCCAATTTATATAATACTTTTGATTATTAGTTTTTAAAGTCTCTAAATGTTAGCTTTTAAACATTTTTTGAGACATGTTCTGTAAATCATAATGGTAGATAACCTTTATAGTACATATTATATGATAGACATTGTTCAAGGTCTTTACTTGTATTTTTAGTAGAGATGGCGTTTCACCAGGTTGGCTAGGCTGGTCTTGACCTCCAGATCTCAGGTGATCCACACGCTTTGGCCTCCCAAAGTGCTGGGATTACAGGTGTGAGCCACTGTGCTCGGCCATGCTTTACGTGTGTTAATTTAATTCATGTATCCAATGTGGTAAGTGCTGTTTTCCCATTTTACAGATGAGAAAACAGAAATAGAGAAGTTAAATGACTTACTTGAGGTCACACTGTAAGTGGTGGAGCTAGTTTTGGATCCAGACAGTTTGGCTCCACATATTACATTTCTAACTCTTGGTCTATAGTGCCTCTCAAGAGTTCAATTTTGTTTTATTGCCTCTTTAAAAAAGGATTATTGAAAACTTACATCCTTTAGTTTTATTCATGTATCCCCAATTTTTTTTTCTATTGCATTAAGGCACTATTTCTGGAAATCCCCAATTTTTTGTACATATTTTTACGGTTAAGTGTATTCACTGGAAACATGCATTCTTATATAATTTATTAAGGTAAACATTAATATTTGAAAGATTAACATTTTAAGATACTATAAATTTGGGTCTGTGTATTTTGAGGTGGTAAGCAGCTTCCTTTGCAGTTTTCATAAATCTGTTTTGCAGAGTTTGTTTGTTTTGCAAAATTTGTATCAACTCTATCACATTATACCTTTGGCTGCTTTGGGCTGAGATAGTTCTTCCCTTGAGGTCTTGCCAAAAAAAAAAAAAGAAACATGTAAGAAACAATGGCATATGGGAAATAAAGTACCAATTTATCTTTCACTAGCTTTTGTACTTAAAATCCTACTGTAGAACTTTGGTAAACTTTGCTGGAACATAAGACTTTAAAACGCAAGCCTGCGTTTGGAGTCTTGAGGTGTTCTCCTTCCCCTGTCTATATTTGTATCTCTTTTGGAAAGGGACTCAGAAACAGAGAGCATTGGTTATTCCTTTCACTGTTCCTGACATGTGGAAAGGAGAAACAGAAGAGAATGTCATGGAAAGAAAGAGCAGGATGGTCAGGGTTCTCATTGACAGCCTAGAGGGAGAGAAGGGAGCCACACTCACATGTATGATATTTTAGTTTATGATGTTTCCTGCCTATTAATAAACATGGCCCAAATGGTGTCCTGGAATCTGACCAATCAGATTATTATACCTCCTTGAGAGGAGGACAGTGCTTGGGGAGGGGCGAAGAACAATTAATTGTCTTAGATCATATTTTCTGTCTGCTTCTTCTGAGAAGAAAAATAATATCAATAGTGACAATATAGTGTCTTCAACTTTAAGCTTGTAATTAAAGTTTATTAAAGATTTTTAGTAAAGGAACTCTTTGTCTCAAATCGTTTTTCTCTTCATCGTCAAAAGGTGAATCTTAGTTGCAGCTGTTGATTAACTGGATGTATCATGGCTGCAGAAACAACTGCATACACCTTTATATCAGATTCGATTTTAGATTTACTTATTTGTCATAACCTAGATTTCATTATTTTTTTGCCACTAGCAAATTTACTTTAAAAAGAGCAAGCTATTAATGTAATCAAGAAGTAGTGAGGTCTTTCCTGTTTTCAGTGAGTTGATTTTGTGTCATTTGTAAACTTGGAAATTTTTTGCCTTATGCAAAAACTCAATGGTTGTTTGAATTTGAAGCCTCTCAATGTACCATGATATGAAGTTTACATGCATGTATATCATTTGCTTAAAATAGCTGTTTTTATGGATATAGTTTAATAAAAGTTAAAACACTGGAGCCTGCTGGAAGAGAGCACTGGACTCAGTTTAAGAACCAGCGTTCTTGTTGCCTAGTACTTTTATGTTGGACATATTTTTTCCAACACTTGCAGTTTACTTACCTGTAGATGACATTGCATCCAGTTGACCTCCAACTTTTTCTTTCTTTGACTAATTAATTTATGACAGTCTTAATGTACTTGGCATTGGTCAGTGGAAGAGAAATAAAAGGGAAACAAGCTACTTCAATAATTCAGTGTTAATGATTCTTGTTTGGCTAAAGTCAAGATTTAGAATGTTTTCACAGGATACATTGTGATAAATTATGAAGTAGCTGCCTATCAAAGATAAATATTATTTGGATAAGTATACTGAATCTTAGTATCCAGGTGCCATGTATTGAGTTACTCTAAGCTTATATTATCAACAGTATTTACTTCAGCATTTACGTATGTGGTGCATTGTGTTGTGTTATTCAGTTGTAGAGTATTAGCACTGGAAGGCAGTTGGATATTACAGAGGTCAAAAGCTATGTCCTTATGCCATACCTAGAATATCGTTTTGCAGATCTAGTGCTGTATTTGTGACATAGGGAATATTCTGAGATATCCAAATGGGAGTATTTACTCTTTCATTGCGGCCCGAGGACTGTGAGCTTGGTTTGCAGTGCAGTAATTTGAATAGGTAAGAGAGGAGCATACTAGGTAGGGGAATAATAGTATACAGAGAATGGTGTTTAAAAGGTCACTTTTGGTAGCAGAATTACAAAAAGAAGTATAATAATTAAAATAGAAGTATTGGTTGGATTAAATTGTGGTCAGGATGAAATTTAGAATGGGTAATGGGTTTGTAGAAAGATTTTTTCCTAAGGTGAAAGAAATATTTTCTAAGACGGGAGAGTATTTTTGCAGGAAGAGAGGAAGAACTATCTGGAGTAGGAAAAGGTGAATATATTGGATGGGGCAGGGGTAATTGTGAGAATGATCCTGTGGAGTTAGACTGTCAGGATTCATACGGTATGGGTGAAGCTTCTGTTTAGATAAGCAGTAGACTCTTCTGGGCTTGGAAGAATGATGCAAGTATAGTTTCATTTTGACTGTGGTTCATTACTTGAATATGCAATGAACATTACTTGCATATGTAATTTTGAATTAGTTACTTTTCTGATTCCTTTAAATAATAACTCTGTATTTAGAATTTCTGGTACTCTTTTTTTGCATTCTAAAGATTGGCGATCATACCTTTTTTTTTTTTTGAAGTGGATAATCTTCATGGCATTCGTTTTTTAAATAATCTTTTGTTTTCTAGCAAATTCATTCATCCTTGCAAGGATCTGACTAATGCTCTTCATTTTATTTTCAGTTTGGCTTTTGTTGAAAAAAGAATTTAGCCTGTATGTACTGCTTTAACCACTGGAAGAATGACAGATGACAAAGATGTGCTTCGAGATGTGTGGTTTGGACGAATTCCAACTTGCTTCACGCTTTATCAGGATGAGATAACTGAAAGGGAAGCAGAACCATACTATGTAAGTATATTGATTATGGCAAATGGGATATTTAACTTTGTCCACTTTTGTAAAAAAAAAAAAAAATCTAAGAACTTGGAGGCTGTTATGTAACATTTTATATACAGCTAATTCATGCTTATTTTGGAAAAACAACACAGATAAGCATAAAGAAGGAAGTAATCACCTCTAATGCTGCCACTCAGAGGACAAAACCACTGTCAGCATGTTGTCATGATGCCTTCCGGACTTTGTTTTCTTACATGTATGTGCATATGTTAATAGAATCATCAGCTATGGTGCCTTCTTGACTTTTTCTTATGCATATATTCGTATATATGATAATGGAATCATCAGATATGTGCTTTTTTAATAGGAAGAGATTTTGAAAATAATAGATTCAGATTGCATTCGTTTGTAGTTAGGAGATTCCAAGCAACTGTTTAAGTGTTTTTATAGTTCAGTGAACATACAAACATGCGCACATATACACATTCATATGTTGACTGAACTGTTGTATGTTATACGTGAGCTAATATGTAAAACATTTAATATATATTATAAATTGCTTCACATAGACTTGCAGATGTGAATTAATCTGTTCTACAAACAGTTTCAAATATCTTCTGATTTTCATGTGCTATTTTCCCCTTTTCTAACAATGTATAATCCCAGCTTATGCATCTGTCAGAGATGACATCCTACCTGTTTACTGAATAGCCTGTAACAGGCAAAGATATTCTCAATTACCATTACTGTTTTTTCTTTTTGTGTCTCAGGTATGCATGCTAGTGTTTACCTGGAGAGGGTGTGGAAAAGTGGAAATGTATTTGTGATGAGGAAATGCTTCTTCTGTTTCACTTTAACAAAGTTTGCCCTTTGCTTTCCCCCTCCTTTCTCTGAGAGGCAGCGCTGCTCCTCAGCCTGCTCCAGCTACGGGAAGTCAGATTACTGGAGGAAGCTACTTATTAAGGAGCCCATTCACTTACTTTTTGGGTATAGGACTGGTTTTTGTTTTTGTTTTTGTTTTCCTCTCTGCATCCTTAGCATCTGACACAGGCTGTTCAAGTGGTACTACTCAGTGCATGAACGTTTCCCCGGGCTCATGTTGGGATGTTGTTTGGAATCACCTTTCTGGCTTTTCTTACTAGAAATGATAGTTGTAGAGAAGTTTGGCCATCTTGTTACTGGTACTCAAGCTTATATACATGTGAGTATTCTTAACTTTGGAAATATTAACCGTTTTCTGTCTAGAAAAGTATCAACAGTTAAAAACAAAGTATGGTTTTATTTTTAGAAGAATTTCATTTGTTAGCAATATTTTTTCTGTTCTTGTTCTGCGATATAGGTTAGGAAACCATTTTTTTTCCAAAGAAGTTTTTGCTGTTTTAATTATAACTTTTAACCTTCGTTGGCTTTGTAATAGTATCTAAACCAAAGAGTATATTCGGCCAAATTGATGACAACTGAAAAATAAATAATTTAAGTCAGTTTATTTTTATTTATTTATTTATTTTGAGGCAGAGTCTTGCCCTGTTGCCCAGGCTAGAGGGCAGTGGCGCCATCTCGGCTCACTGCAACCTCCCCTGCCTGGGTTCAAATGATTCTCATGCCTCAGCTTCCCAAGTAGCTGGGATTACAGGTGTGCGCCATTACACCTGGTTAATTTTTATATTTTTAGCAGAGACGGAGTTTTGCCATGTTGGCCAGGCTGGTCTTGAACTCCTGACCTTAAGTGATCTGGCCTTGGCCTTCCAAAGCTCCAGGATTACAGGCGTGAGCTACTATGCCTGGCCTGTTTACTTTTAAATCAGACTCTGGTGTTTGATGTACCCCCTAAAGTTAAATAAATTTCAGGTAAAGAATACAATATTTTTTTTTATAGATCTGTTTAAATATGAAAAGACTGTTGTGAGCCCTAGAGTGTAAGTTGTTTTCAGGTGTTTCTAATCAAATCGAAAATGGCAGGAGTGTTGAGGGTAACTGTAGGAGAAAGAGGATTGTTTTGTTTTATAGGTAATTGCTTTTTTCTTGAATTCTTTATAGTTCTTCACCCAGAGAAACCTCTTATACATGATTTGTGTTTTTGAAGACTGTTGGGTGATAGGCATATAATAAATATAAAACAAAAAAACTAGAATTTAAAATCATATGGCACAATCCAAATTTTGGTATTTAAATATGTACATGCATAAGTGTAAGTTAATACATACTTACAAAACGTTAGCAATGATTAGTCTTAGAATTACAGGTAAGCATTTTAGCACCAGTATAGCTGTAGTTCAGATATGTTGCTGGTTGTCAATTAAGCTTGAACATATTTTTAATATTAATATTACATATATTCCTGTTTTTTCTGCATTTTGATTTGTTTCCTCTCTGCATAATTTTTCCGCCTATATACTGTACGTATATCACTGAGCATTATATTTTGTTTTGCAGGGAATATTGGGAAGGAAATTTGTAGAAACTAGATAACTTTTCAGTTGGTATTCTTTCTATGACATTCATTTAAACTGTTGCTTTTCATTTATATTATCCAGTATAAAAGCACATATACTCATTTGCATTGCTATTTTGTGACTTGTGTCTGGAAGAAATCATGATTAGACCCAGGGTCATCAATTTCATGGACCCTTAACATTAGGCAGTGATCCTTTTATGTATCGTTAGTAAGATGTCTGCTGTTTTCCACTATGACTATTTTTCTGATCCCTGACCTCTTACTTCACTCTTAACAGGTGACTTCACTTCCTCCTTTGTGAAGAAAATAGAAACAATGTCATAGGTGTGATAGGACCTCCCTTAACTTTCTGCCACCAAATCTGCAAAACCTGTCTGCATTCATACACATTTCCTTCTCTTTCCCTTCTGCTATAACAGAAGAAGTATTCTTTCTCGGCAAGGCCCAGCCCGCCATCTATCTTCTGCCTTCTCAGGAAGCTGGTGGCATTTGATCTTCTCCTACCTCCACCTCTGCCTTCTCTATTTATTTTACTTTCAACTTCTTATCTGCTGTCTCCTTCACAGTTTTTGATGTTGTCATAAATCCTTCCTATCCTGAAACAACAACCCTCTCTTGACCCCATCTCTCAACTTTGGCTTTTCCTCCATGGCTAGACTTTTCAAAAAGGTTATTTATAGTCATTGTCTACCTTCTACTTGCTACCAGTTAGTTCTCTGTAATCACATTTTCATACCGATCCAAGAAACCTATTCTTGACAAAGTCACTAATGATATCTTTTTAGCCAAGGTTGGTGTCTGTTTTTTGAATTTTCATTTGCCTGATCTCAGCGGTGTTTGATGTTGTTTGCCGTTTTTTCCATCTTGTGGCACTGTCCCGTTTAGCCCGCAGTGCCCAGTATTCTTGGTTTTTGGTTTTGCCTCTATGGTCCGTGTGTGTGTGTGTGTGTGTGTGTGTGTGTGTGTATTTCTTCTTTGCTTATTCCTTACTATTGGTATTTCTTAGGGCCCTGTTTTCTTGTTTAACTTCACTTTTTACCCCCTGGAGTTCTTCTCCATTTTTATGTCTTTGTCGAGCATTTTTACCTTGACAACTGCCAGTATTTTTCTCCTGAGCTTCAAACCTATATATTTGTCTGCTGGAGATCCTCACTTAGATGTCTTATAGAAACTCGAACTGTGTGTTTGAAACTGGACTCAGCAGCTTTCCCCGCAAGAAAATCTGGTTATCTGCCATTATTCCCTTGCTATTTTGGCAAGAAGAATTACTCTTACTAGAAACCTGGGATTCATTGTTTGGTGCCTCTTTCTGTCGTACCCCAGATATTTAGTTGGTAACTTACTCCAGGTGATTTTACACCTCAGTGTTTCTCGAACTTGCCTGATCCCTTTCATCCACCACTGCTGCAGCCTAGACCAGACTACTGTTTAAAAACTGATCAGGCCAGGCACAATGGCTTATGCCTGTAATCCTAGCACTTTGGGAAGCCAATGCAGGTGAATCACCTGAGGTCGGGTGTTTGAGACCAACCTGGCCAACGTGGTGAAACCCTGTCTCTAGTAAAAATACAAAAATTAGTTGGGCATGGAGGTAGACAACTGTAATCCCAACTACTCAGGAGGCTGAGGCAGGAGAATTGCTTGAACCTGGGAGGTCCATATTGCAGTGAGCCAAGATGGTGCCATTGAACTCCAGCCTGGGCAACAAGAGTGAAACTTTGTTTCAAAAAAAAAAAAAAAATGAATAAAATTTCATAGTAGTAACCAATTTCCTGCTTTTAGTTTTCTCTTCTTTTCATTTTCTGGTCTGCAGTTGGAGTGATCTTTTCAAAACACATATCTGATCCTGTCTCTTGCTTGCTTAAAACTTTTGTGGCTTTTCATCATTTTTAGGATCTTTAATGTAGTTTACAAGGCTCTCTATAATCTGGCCCTGGGCTTCCTCAGCACTATTCTGTCTTAACTCTCTACCTTCCTATCATATTCACCTTCTTAGACGTCACTCAAATGTGCCCATCTTTGTCTCTCTGTATTCACCTCATACCTTTTGTCTCACAGCGTCCCCAGCTTGAAAAAGGCAGAGGTGTCTCCCACACCGACATACACCCATACCTCCACATCGACCCATGTTATTTCCCTTTTATTTGTCTTTTGACAAAGGGAAAGGCCTTAAGATATACTTCCTGTCAAGGCCTCTTCTGAAACTAGATAAGGTTAAGTTCCTTTGCTACTCATTCTTATTACTTCCTCCTTGTATTAATCACATTTGTAATTTTGCTTTTTGTATCTTTTTACTGTCTAACCTGTATGTTGTATAAGGGGAAGGACTCTTCTGTCTCACTCAGTGCTGTATCCTCATTGCCTAGTATGATGCTTTACACATTGGAGTGGAACAGAATTCTAGTATGTTTTAATTCTATTTTTGTCCTAGATAAGTCTCTAATTTTAAAATTGAAAAATGTTGGACAGAATAGTACTTGGCATGAAGAAATAAAATTATGGGCACCGTTTTTAGAAACATAAGTATTCCATATAATTGCATTAAATATGTATTCTTAAAGGCTGTATAGATAAAATGAATCATTTGTATGATAGTCATGGAATACTTTATACTAGGGCTAAATGAGGAATTAGAGTATGACAGTTTCCATTGTAGCTGACAGTATTTCCAAATGGAGTTGATCCTATTCAAAGTAAAAGAACTAAAAGAACATTGAAGACATATGTTAAATGAAATAAACCAGACACAAAAGGACAAATATTATATGGTTCCACTTAAATAAGGTACCTGGAATAGTCAAATTCATAGAGATACAAAGTAGCATGGTGGTTACTGGGAGCTGGGGAAGCAAGAAATGGGGAGTTACTGTTTAATAAGTAGAGTTTTCATTTGGGATGATGAAAAAGTTCTGGAGATGGATAGCGAATGTACTTAGTATTACTAAACTGTACACTTAAAAATGGTTTAAATGGTAAATTTTATGCTAGGCATATTTTACCACATTAAAAAAAAGAAAACCCAATGAGATACACCTAAGAAAAACAATGAGTAGTGTATATATAGTCTGCAGGTAAAAGGCAGGATGATGTCTTTTAATTTTTACCTATTTAAGTATTTCCTAGCTAAATTGTATCGGTATGTACTGTAGAATAGTCATTCTTAAATTTTAGAGTGATTTCTTAGTGTTACTATGGATATATTAGTTAGCAATTACTCCCACAAGCCAAACGGAACAGAAGACTGCTGCTACATTTCATTGTGGATTCTACATTAAAAATGAGTATTCTTTTAAAATTATCATTGTTGGCTCTGCCCCACTTAACCTCTGGCATCTCTGACTCATTCAGCAAATATTTATTGTGTGCGTCTTTTAAAGCAGGCACTATTTTGGGCAGTGGAAATGTAGCATTGAACAAAACAGACAAAAATTCCTGTCTTAATGGAGGTTATATTCTAATGTTCTCTTTTCCTTATTGTAAAAAAGATTTTATTCCATAAAAATCATTTGTGAGTATTTAGCAACTTTGAGTGAAGCCGAGGCATGTAGTACAACATTCTCTAAAATCAGGAACTGATATATCCATACCCGTTAGCTGTGGTGTTTCTTCCCTCTTACTATCTCCATAGGTTAATATTTCCTACAGAATAGATTACTATGTAATGCCCAATAATCATTTTTAAAGTTATTTACTAATTTAGACCTTATTAGCCTAATAGATTATGCTTAAATATTTTTTGAAGACAGCTAGTTTACCATGCTGTTTTGCTTTTTTTTTTTTTTTTTTAAGAGACTTTAATGTCTCATCTGTATTTGTCATTTCTGAACGAATACACTGAGTCTTTTCTCTGCCATTTAAGAATAGCATATGATATTGGCAAGTTATTAAAAAGTAAAACAGGGGCAATAATGCTTCCTGTAGGGGGAAAAACTGATTTTTCTTGTATTAAATAGTAAGAATTTCTTTTTCTTTTTTAACTAATCACAGTTATTTCCTTCTAAAAAAAGAACTTATGTTCTGTTGAATGCATAATACTATTCAACAGCTTGTTCCTTGTATTTAGTGCCTTGTATTCCATGCTGGAGCATGCCAGCTATCTTCCTCCCATACCCCTGTACCCTGAAGCCCGTAGGGTCAATGTCATACTCTCCTACCTGTTTGGTACCTGTTATCTTGGACTTCCGTGATTAGATATAAATTCCTTCAACCAGAATATCTTTTTTTTTTTTTGTATATATTTGCCAGCTTAGTAGTTCTACTTGATTTATTGGTCAAAACATATCACCTTGAATAAACAGCATGAAAGATGGTGCCATTATAAAAGCAGCCAAAAGAATAGCACAGCAGTTTTATCGGCAAAAGAAGTCAGAAACTTAGGAAAGCAAGAAATGGCTGTGGTGTCTACTGCCAAAGAGGAAAACCATAAATTTTTACCAACCTCCTTCTTTTATCTACTTGCCTGTTCTTTGTGTGAATCATAATTGATTTTCCAAAACACTCTCCTATTTTATTTTTGGGTACCTTTTCTGGGGAAAAAACACTGACTAGGTTCTTCTTACTGTTTACATTGAGGCTTTACCTAGCCCAGCATTCTCTCCCAGCCTTCAAAATATGATGGACTGGTTGAGAAGATTTGATTGATAAGTCAAGGTATACTTTAGTACTCGAGTTGATTATCTTCTCAGAACAGTTTAATTAATTGACTCAGATGGATCATTTTAATTTTTAAGTTAAATTTGATAGAAATAATAAGTATCCTAAATAGTATGACATCTAATTACATTTTTATTTAGTGTTATAGAAAGATTGTAGATAGATTTGTGTTGATGAATCTGGACATTTATGTGGTAAGCTTTGCTTGCTTAAAGGAATGGCCCTGTAAGAAATATTAAAACATCTTAACCTTTAACGTTTGATCTTCTATAAAAAGCAGTTGACTTTGTGTGGGATATTCAAAATAATGCAAAGAACACGGCTGTTTTTCCTAAAAATTCAAAAACCTACTTAGTATTTTAAAAAATAATAACTAGTAAATAAATGCGGTTTTACAAATTTTCATTTCAGTTGCTTTTGCCAAGAGTAAGTTATTTGACGTTGGTAACTGACAAAGTGAAAAAGCACTTTCAGAAGGTTATGAGACAAGAAGACATTAGTGAGATATGGTTTGAATATGAAGGCACACCACTGAAATGGTGAGTGAATTTTTCTGCATTATTAAGCATTAAGTATATACTAGCTTTAAAAAGGTATAGTGCCCTGAAACAATTGTAAAAAAGTTCTACGAGGATAGAAGTCCTTAGTCTAGCTCATACAGTTTGTGAAGTTTAGACCATTATTAGAATATGTTATTGAAAATATTTCTGCCTTCTGTTTGGATGCATGGATTACTGGACAGAGTCATATATTTTTAGCAATAGATTTTTATATGGTACAATAAGAATATATTTGGTTATGGGTTATTTTCAGATATATTTAAAACTCCCTTATGAAAAGTCATCTCTGTGACACTAATCAATTTTATTTCTGTCACCAAAATATTTATAACCTCTTTATATACACGATTACCTTAAGTGGCATTGTTCAAACGGATTGCCATATTTAGTTGACCACTTTGCTAGAAGCACATCTTAACTAGGCTTGGTTTAGAGTATTTAAAATACATTGATTTTGTGAAAAATAAATTTGATATTTTGCATTTTTAAAAAGGGTATTGAACTGATGAGAACAGATACTACACTAATCTCAGCACTTTGGGAGGCTGAGGTGGGCAGATCACCTGAGGGTTGGGAGTTTGAGACCAGCCTGACCAACATGGAGAAACCCCATCTCTACTAAAAATACAAAATTAGTCGGGTGTGGTAGTGCATGCCTGTAATCCCAGCTACTCAGGAGGCTGAAGCAGGAGAATGGCTCGAACCTGGTAGGTGGAGGTTGTGATGAACCAAGATCACACCATTGCACTCCAGCCTGGGCAACAAGAGTGCAATTCTGTCTCAAAAAGGGGGAAAAAAAAAAGGGTATTGAAATAAAATCCTAAACCTAAACCTGGGTTTATCCATGTACAAATGATGTTTTTTTGTACTTCCTCTGTTATTGGGAGTTTTGTTCATTGTGCTTCCAAAAATATTTAATGAAACTGTGGAAATTACGGAGAGAAGAATGTTAAAAATGATAGTTCAAGGTGTGTTGGATGTTAGTGTTGAAATGCTGCCGTTTGGATAGAGTTGAATGAAAAAGATACAGGCTAAGAAAGATTTAAATGGACTTGCTCTCTGAATTCCTGGAATATTAAATGAAGAGTTTTTGAAAGAGCTTTAGGACAGATGAAAGGAACCTAGTTAGATGTTTGAAAATGCAGCTGATATGAATCAAAGGACTGTTTGTTAGCAAGGAAAGAAATTTTGGAACTCACCTTGTGCTGATGAGATCCCAAGAATGAGTATATTTTTCGTAATGGCTTTACAAACATACAAGGTTGTATTTTGGGTTCTGTCTCTAATCCTTTGAGGTGATTCTGGGTAGTTACGACACAGTTGTCTTATTATAGCATTCTTTTTTAAATCAAAACAATACTGAGCTTTATGATCATATGTCAGACTCCTCTGACTTTTCTTAAGTAGATCTAGACCTCAGGCAGTGTAGATAAGGCAATGTTTTCTATTTCTTTCTATTTCTCAGGAGAATTTGAGGTTTTGGAATGGGAAGCTGGCTTAAAGGAACTGTAAAAGAAGCAATGATTATTAAATTGAAGAGTGACAGGACAGGGGGAAAGAGTGTGGGAGAGTAGCAATGGAATATATGTATGTACTTGACATTTCTATCTGTAGTTATTTAAATTGTATTGCATTATATGCATTACAGATTATCTCAAGATTTTGTGGGACTAGCAGGGCTTCTCAGTTTTATTGTAAAGCAGGATTTCTCAGCAGGGTCACTGTTGACATTTTGAATTTGAATGTGATAAATCTTTGTTGTGGTGGGCTACCCTGTACATTATAGGGTATTTAGCAGTAGCTCTGGCCTCTTCCTACTAGTGCCAGTAGCACTTCCTCCAGTCTGGATTATCAAAAATGTTGCCAGGTGTGCCTAGATGGAGACAGAACCACCCCCAGTTGAGGAACTCTGGAAAATTTGTGAAGCCTCAATTTAGCTTGTAAAGTAAGTGATTGCTAACTCATCACCTTTCAGTTGCTGTTTTATTCTGTCCCTTGTGGTTATTCTTGTATTCAATATGGTTTATATTTTATAAGTTTATGGGTGAATAGTGTTTGGACCCATTTCTTCCTGTCACTGCTGAACAGTGATTTTGGCTTAAATATTAATATACCATATTCTTACTTTATCAGTATTTTTATCCCTTTGGAAAGTCTTTTATTAAAGAGTGGAGTTCTTTTCCCTTTTAGAGAGCTTATGTGAAAGTAATTATATTCAGGTGTCTTCATTGTAGTTTTGGGGGTGTTAACTTTTTATGTATTATATCACTTCCACAGTTGTGTCATGCTATAAGCTCATTATGGCAAATAACTTTTGATGCATCTTTTTCTTTAATGTTTTTAAGTATTCCATATATATGAGGCATGAATAACTTCCAGAGTGATAAATATAATCCAGGGCCTCTGGGCTTAGTCATGATCTTTTCTCTCTTTGCTACCAATAATCGCAGTTTTCTCTTATGTTAAAACATCTATCTCCCTGGAAATAGGCTATCAATGTAAGACTGTCTGGCATTTAAGCAGTGGGCTTCCTAAGATAGGATAATTCTGTGAATTTCCATCAGTGTAGGAGAGCAGCTACCACTGAAGCGTTGGAAGACTTGGACTTTTGAGACCATGCAGTAATCTCAAAGATAGAGAAGCATTTATTTGAGTTGGATAATAACGTCCTTCCTATATTTATTCTTTGGAGTTTTAAAGAAGTTCAGGTAGGAAAGGAAATTAGTCGCCAGTTAAGATAATTCATAAGTGAGGGAAGAAAGAACAGAAATTGATGTTTCTTCTCTCTTTATAACCTTGTCCCTGATTCTGTCCCCTAATTCAATTACTTAAGTTCATCTTTTCATACAAGGTGACAGTTCTCAGTGAAAAAAAAAAAAACAAAAAAAAAACTAAAGTCCTAGACAAATCATGACTTTCATCATACTCAGATAGTAAAAATATGACTTTATCTTCCTGTTGGTAGGACATAGATGAAGAATATTGGGGCTTTGTTTTTTTTAAACAAATTTTTGGCTTTAAGAATTTTTTTTTTTTTTTTAGAAATAGTATGTATAAAATTAGTTATAGATAGTAGCAGAATGGAGCATTCTCAAAACAAGTTGTATTTTTTCTTTACTGTTAATTCTTTCTTACTGTTCTTTGTTTTTCTTACTTGGCTAACAGACTCTGTGTGAGAAGGAGAAAATAATCCCAAACATATAATTAATGTGAAATTTAAAAAATAATTAATGTGGAATAAAATTCTTTTTGGGGAGGGGTGGGGAGATGGAGTTGCCCAGGCCGGAGTGCAATGGCATGATCTCAGCTCACTGCAACTTCCGCCTCCCGGGTTCAAGCAATTCTCCTGTCTCAGCCTCCTGAGTGGCTGAGACTACAGGCTCTTGCCACCATGCCCAGCTAGTTTTTGTGTTTTTAGTAGAGATGGGGTTTCACCATGTTGACCACGCTGGTCTTGAACTTCTGAACTTAGATGATTCACCTCCCTGGGCCTCCCAAAATGCTGGGATTAAAGGCATGAGCCACCACACCTGGCCAATTCTTCTTTATTGGAGTATAGTTTGATGAGTTTTTAAACAATTGTATAGAGTTATGTAGCTACTAACACAGTCAAGATAATAAGATATTTAATGTCACAAAATTCCCTGGTGCTCCTTTATAGTCAGTTACCTCCTTTTCCCCCCAGTTCACAGCAATTACTGATCTAATTTCCATCTCAGTTGTTTTACTTTTCTCAGAATGCCATATATGTGGATTCATGCAGTATATAGCCTTTTGTGTCTGACTGTTACCTCGAGTAATGTTTTTGAGGCTCATTCTTGTTGCATGTACCAGTAGTTTTCTTCCTTTTTATTGTCAAATAGTATCCTGCTGTATGGTTGTACCACAAATTGTTTATTCATTAACTGATGTACATTGGATTATTTCCATCCGAGGGCTATTTTGAGAAAAGCTGCTGAAAACATTCACCCAGTGGTCTTCCTGTGCCAGACCACATGTATTGTAAAAGAGAAAATTTTAATTTTGTTTTATGCATCGTTCATATATTTTTTATATTATTTTTATAATTTTAAAAGAATTTACTATGGATCGCTTCACGAATTTGCGTGTTGTCCTTATGCAGGGGCCATGCTAATCTCTGTTTTGTTCTAATTTTAGTACATGTGCTGCCAAAGCGAGCATGAATGTTCATTGTTAGTGTGTAGAAATGTGATTGATTTTTGTGTTCTGCAACCTTGCTGAACTCACACACTAGTTCTAGGAGTTTTTTTGGTAGATTTTTTGGGATTTTCTATGTAAACCGTCTTGTCATCTGCAAATAGAAATTATTTTCGTGTTTACAACCTGTAGGCCTTTTATTTCTTCTCTTTTTTTTTCCTTATTGGAGTGGCTAGAACTTCTAGTGCTGTGCTGGATAAGAGTGGTGAGGGTGGACATCTTGTGGTGTTCTTAGTTTTATGGGGAATATATTAGTCTTTCACAATTACCATGAATAGGTATTGGATTTTGTCAGATGCCTTTTCTGTGCTAATTAAATGATTGTATCACTTTTCTTCCTTAGCTTGTTGCTATAATATGACATTTGTGGATTTTCGATGTTGGACCAACCTTGTATATCTTTAATAAATCCATTTGGTAATGGAATGTAATTAGTTTTATACATTGTTGGATTCAGTTTGCCAAATACTATTTTGTTGAGTTTTGTGTCTTGCGTTCATGGGAGAGATTGTAGTTTTCTATTTTTCTGTTGTCTGATTTAGTATTAGGGTTATACTGTCTTTATAAACTGAGTTGAGAAGTGTTCTCTTCTGATATATTTTCTGGAAAAGATTGTGTACAAGTGCTGTTAATTCTTTAAATGTTTGATAGAAGTCTCCAGTGAAACCACTTGGGTCTGGAGTTTCTTTTTGGGGAGCATTTTAATTACAAATTCAGTTTCTTTGATATATATAGATCTATTCAGCTTGTCTATTTCATCTTCATTGAGTATTGGTAGTTTATGGGTTTAAGAGAGCTGGTCCATTTCTTCTAAGTTGTTGAATTTATGAACATAGAGTTGTTTATAGCATTTCCTTATCTGTGAATGACTATAGGATCTATAGTGTTGTCTTCATGTTTGTCAGCTTTGTTAGAGGTTTACCAATTTTATTTATTTTTTTGAAGTGCCAGTATTATGTTTCCTGGATTTTTCTCTACTTTAAAAATTTTCCAGTTTTGTTGGTTTCTGTTTTTTTTTTTTTTTTTTTTTTTTAATTATTTTTTTTCTTTTGCTTGCTTTGGTTTTATTTTGTTTTTTTTTTTTTTTCTAGTTTCTTGAAGAGGAACTTAGGTTTTTTTTTTTGAGCTCTTACCTTAAAAAATTTTTTTTAATTATAGTAAAATATATGTAACAAAATTTACTATCTTATGGTAGTGTTATTTACATTCACAATGCTGTACAACCATTTAGTGTTATAAATGTCTGTTTCAGCCATGCTTTAGTGTAGTCCGTAAATTTTGATATGTTCTGTTTTTGTTTTCATTCATGTCTATGTATTTTTAAAATTTTCTTTTGAAGCTTTCTTTTGGAACCTTAGTTGTTTTTTTTTTTTTTAACAAATAGGTTCAATTTCCACATTTAGTGGTTTTTCTGTAATCTCTTCATTATTGATTTCTAGTTTGATTCTATCGTAGTAAAAGAAACTGCACACTGTAATTTTGGATCTTTTAAATTTGTTGATATTCCTCTCCGTTCTTGATTCCTTCATCATCCAGCCTGTAAACCTGATTCTGCCTTCTAAATATGCCTTAAGCTCCCTGCTTTGTCTTTTGGGATTCAGGTCCATCTGATTTCTCACATGGATTGTTTTAGTAGCCTCTTAATTTGTCTCACTGCTTTTAATACTATTACCTCTAGTTTATCTTCCCCAGTGCCATAATTTTTCTTTCCGAAATGCAGATCTAACATTGTTATTCTCCTCAGGAACCCTTTTCTGACTTCTCATCATCTGCAATGTAAAGCCAAACACTATAGCATGATGTGTGTTTAAGGTTGTCCATGATCCCACTTCTTTCCAGGTGTACTAAACTACAGGTACTTGTTTTAATGAATCTTGGATAATGTTTTGGGCTTCTTTTCCTTTGCTCATCTTTGATAAACGATTTTTGCTCTTTCCAGCATCTTTTTTTTTTTTGGGGGGGGGGTCGTAATTAATTATTCATTCATATATTCCTTCCTGTAACTCATACTTCTAACTTCTAGCTTAAATATGACCTTTTTTTATGGTTCTTTTTAGCCCAAAGTGATCATTTCTACCTTTGTGCCATCTCTACACTATGTGTGTGCTAAGTATATACTTGTCATTTTATAACTGTATATTGTAACATAATGGTTATTAAGAATGCCGACTCTGGAGCCAGAAACCAGGTTTGAAATCCCAGCTTCATCACTTACTAGTGGTAAAAGCTTGGGCAGGTTATTTGACCGTTTTCTTTGTTCGTTTGTTTATTTTTTGAAACAGAGCCTCACACTGTCACCGAGGCTGGAATGTGGTGGTGTGATCTTGGCTCACTGCACTCCTAGGTTCAAGTGATTCTCTTGCCTCAGCCTCCCAAGTAGCTGGGATTACAGGTGCCTGCCACCACACCCAGCCAATTTTTTGTATTTTTAGTAGAGACAGGGTTTCACCATGTTGGTGGGGCTGGTCTCGAACTCCTGAACTCAGGTGATCCACCTGCCTCGGCATCCAAAGTGCTGGGATTACAGGTGTGAGCCTCTGTGCCTGGCTGACCTTTTTTAAAATCTGTTTTCTAACCTGTAAAATGGCGATAATAACAGTACCTTGTACTTCCCATAAGGTTGTTTCAAGAATTCAGTGAGTTAAAATGGGTTCAGCATCCCTTATCCAAAATGCCTGGGACCATAATGTTTCAGATTTCATATTTTTTCAGATGTTGGAATGTTTGTATTATATGCTTACAGTATTCCAAATCTGAAAGTTTGAAATGTGAAATGCTTCAATAAGCAGTTTCTTTGAGCATCATGTCAGTGTTACAAAAGTTCAGATTTTGTATCATTTGGTTTTTGGATTTGGGTTGCTCAGCATGTCTACACGTAAAGTTCTTGGAGTAGTGTCTAGCACAAAGTAAATGCTCAGTAGGCCGTAGCTTTAATTGTCAATATCATAGTCTGTCTCCTCTTCATATTTATTATTACTGTAAGTGCCTAAACATCTGTGTGGGATGTTTGAGCAGGAGCTTTGTACCTTAGCCAGTAGCACAGAGGAGGTATAAGTAAATGTTTATTCTGTGAATGGGTGAATGAATGAATCCAAATTTACCCCTTGCTTTTATTTAGAAAACGGAGACTCACAAATATATGAAATAATTTGCTCAAGTAAGTTAGCACTCAGATTTTGAGAGTATCTGTTCAGGGCTCTTTTCACCACACCTGCTAACATTTTGTTTTAAAATTTCTCTCCTATCTTGTATGTTCTAATTGCATATGTCAATTTATTGAAATTAGAATAAAAATTAAGAAAAGTGGTATGCTTATAATGAATACCCAATAGAATTGTTGTTGATTTGTAGAGGGCTCACAAGGAGGTTATGTCTGATGCTTTATCTTTGTATCTTTAGCTTTTAAAAATTACACGGGAAATGGAAAGTGCTGGTCTAACGCAAAATTGAGTCTCTATCTTCAGACTGAGATGTTAGTCAGCAGAGGGTGCTCTAACATTGCATTTTAAGGGGTGAAGTTTCTTGTTACCATAAGTGGTGTTCATATTTTATATTTGTTATTTTTATATTAGAATTATTTTAGGAAAACAGTTCTTGGTACTTCTAAAGAATACTTTGTAAGTAAACCCTAATTTTGGTTTAGATCTTAGACCTTCGAGCACAAAATTTAGAAAAAGCTTCTCATTTTGTCAACTATAAAATAAATATCCATAATGGGAAATTTTGCTCTGTGCAGATTGACTTACTTTCAGAACAGGTTGTGAAAGGAAGAAGTTGAAATTACTTTTTGAATTGGAAAATATATATATATGCTTGAGCTGCATGATTTTGGTCAGTGACGGACCACATTTAGGATCATGGTCCCAGAAGATAATTCTTTTTACAGTATCCTTTCTATGCTTAGATACGTACATACTTATTGTGTTAGAGTTGCCTAGGGTATTCAGTGTAGTAACATATTGTACAGGTTTATAGCCTAGGAATAGTAGGCTACACCATGCAGCCTCAGTATGTAGTAGGCTATGGCATCTAGGTTTGCGTGAGTATACTGTGATATTTGAAAAGCGAATGAAGTTGCCTAACAGTGCATTTCTCAGAACATATCCATGTTGTTAAATGTCCCATGGCTGTATTGATGTTGATCTTAAACATAAACGTAATAGAATGACTCAGAATTTAATACTTTTTGTGAAATTTCAAAGGAAATTTTAGCAAAATGCTTTAGTGAAAACCTGTGTATAATTTTTAAAAATACACTTAACATTTTAATCATAAATACTGAGCTTTTTTTTTTTCTCTCCTATTTCCAGTCTTTTTAAGGTTGTGGAACTGGAACTTAACCTATTTATGCAGGAGGTTGCAAGTTTTTGTGTATGAAAAATCAGACCTTGGCAATGACCTTGAACAGTTGGTTATACAGAACTCCCACAAGCTTAGCGTTCCAATAATAAAACACTAAGCATACATGAATTAATGTAGTCTGTAAACTAGATTGTTGAAATGTGATTTACACCATTTTGTATACATGGTATCTCTTCATTATTTTTGAACTTTTTCATATATAAGAATAGGCTTAGAAAGCTGTGAAACACATTGCTTCTCTATCATTTGTGTTTGTCCCGCATATAAAGTAAGGCAGTATTCACAGCAATCATCAAATTACTTTGGTTTGCATTTGTAGTTGCATGTTTGCAATTACAATGAAATGTAATCCTGTTTCCAGTGACTCATAATGCAGCAAGTTTCCGAATAGGAGGCATTTATTTTAGTGACGTGAGCTTGGGCAGTACTTCTCCAGTATGGGGAAAATTCTTTCGATGCTGATTTTAGAATACTTGCATCAGTTTGCTATCTCAGTACAGATATTTAGACAAGAATCATGTCCCTTCTGAGAATATCCATTATTGTACACCATGTGGCAATGTGCACATGTACACACACATGTGTGCGTGCACGCACACACGCACACACACATAAATGCAGTAATGAAAGAATAAAAAAGGAAGCAAAAAGCAAAGAAATATTAAAATATATTCCTTTTGAGGATTGAATATGGAAGACTAGAGCAATGTAAAGAAGAAAAAGAATAAAGTGAAGAAATAGACTTATTACTATTCTCATGCAGTCATTTTCTATAGGGCAATAAATTGAGCCTTTAGCTAGTTGGGTCCTCTTATTTACACAGAAAATACAGTTCTGGACAAGAGTTGGTGTTCTGTATCCATGGATTCTGTATCCATGGATTCAACCAACCATGGATTAAATATTTGGGGGAAAAAGCAATAAGTAATAATAATACAACAATAAAAATGAAACCACAAAAAATCCAATATAGTATAACAACTATTTACATAGCACTTACATTGTAATACATATTATAAATAATCTAGCAATAATTTAAAGTATATAGGAGAATCTGTGTAGGTTATATGTAAACACTATGCCATTTAATATAAGAGATTTAAGCATATGTGGATTTTGGTATCCATCAGATCCTGGAACCAATCCCCCACATGTACCAAGAGTGGACTGTATTCCGGGTTCAAATCCTTACTACTTTTTCTAATAAATTTAAGTTAGATGGCAGAAGTAGCAACATAATAGCTAATAGTTGCATTATGATTTACTTATAGTTATGGCTAATGTGGTTTCTGTGTTGTGGGTTAGAAGCCTCCTCACAAAACTGGATATAATATCTGTTTAGACAAGTTGCACAAATTAGGACTTTTGAAATCATTGATATAAATCAGATTATAGTGTAAAAGAAACTCAGTGCCTTTAATTTTTGCCAGTTCTGTTTTCTTTTATAGATTTTCTTGAGAATCAATAGATTAATCAGAAATAAGCGATCTGGGAACCAATAAATTCAGATAGCATACTTGTTTGGAATTAATATCTTTGTATCAAAATAATTCAAACATAAACATCTGTATTGAACCACATGTGAATTACAGAATTTGATAATAGAAATAAGTAAATGGTTATTTTACTCCCAAGTTTTTCAGGTTCATTTTTATTTTTAAAAAATCACTACAAGATGATTATTCTTTTTTTCTTTTTTTTTTTAAATGGAGATGAAGTCTCGCTCTTTCACCCGGTTGGAGTGCAGTGGCGCTGTCTTGGCTCACTGCAACCTCCACCCCCGGGTTCAAGCTCTTCTCCTACCTCAGCCTCCCGAGTAGCTGGGATTACAGGCACATACCACCACGCCTGGCTAATTTTAATTTAATTTTAAGGAAGCATTTGTTTCAGTTTGTCTCCTAATTCTTTATATATCAAGACAAAGGAGTCATCATCCTTTACCCTCTGGGACCAATGAAAATTTAAAAAAATCTTTAAAGATTTTGGCAGGGTCTCACTCTGTTGAGTACCATGCCTGGCTAATTTTTTTTGTATTTTTTGTAGAGACAGGGTTTTGCCATGTTGCCCAGGCTGGTGACAAACTCCTGGGCTCAAGCAGTTTACCCACCTCAGCCTCCCAAAGTGCTAGGATTACAGGCATGAGCCACCATGCCCAGCCCCAATGAACTTTTAAAAAAAAGGTTGTGAGTATATATGTACTTGTATGTTATATATAAATATATAGTTATATATAATGTATATAAAATATATTATTACATATATAGTTATATAATTATAAAAATATATACATAATATATAATGACATATAAATATTTATATATATTTGTAATATATATTATGTATATTTTAAGTCATTTTGCAAATAATTTAGAGAAGTTAGAATAAAGGAATAGTGTATGACAACTTTATTAGAAATTTTAATACATGTTTAAATACAGATAATTCACATTTTCATTTCATATTTTCCTTGTTTTAAGGTATCTAAAATGGCCAGCATCCCCTGAATGCAGCTAATTGCTCATTATATTTTATACTTTCAGATACACTTCTGAGAGGTTCTACCTTATTACTTCTGGCTCTTCTTGCATCTAACATATTAATAATACTTGGAATTTTTAAAACCCTTGACAGCTCATGAGTTCATTGTAAAATATTTTCTTTTTTATATGAATAAACACCAATTAAACTGATCAGTACTTCTTTTTCATTTCTACGAGATCTAATTCCTTCAGTCTTTGTATGTAAATATGCCTTTTGCATTTGCCCACTACCAAATAACTTTGGGTGTGCAAGTAGCATAAAAGATGAAATAATATTGCGACACATTCTTTTAGTAAAATGGGAAGGTCCAGGTTTTTGTCTTAAAATATCATGTAATGAAGTCTTTTCTGCTGATAAGCTGTTATGATCACCATATGTTCCTTTTGTCCTTGGAAGTACATTGTTCTTCTATTAGTTCTTGAGCTCTGTAAAAATTAGGATATCATCTAAAAACTCAGAGTTTATTTCACTTAAATGATCTATTTCACTATTGTCAATAAGTCTGAAGTACTGCTGTCTCTCTTTGTATTTTATCCTGATTTATGTAATAATTGTGGAACATCTTTCTCTGTCAGTTTTTTTTCTCTGCCATTATAGGTAGAAAATGAGAAACTTGGGATTTTCAACTCTGTTAATGATAGCTAAAAGCTGACTCCAGAATGGGATCTGCATCCTTTTTTTTTTTTTTTTTTTTTTTTCCCTTAGACAGAGTCTCACTCTGTCACCCAGGCTGGAGTGCAGTAGCACAATCTTGTCTCACTGCAACCTCTACCTCCTAGGTTCAAGTAATTCACTTGTCTCAGCCTCCTGAGTAGCTGGAACTACAAGTGCATGCCACTATGACCAGGTAATTTTTGTATTTTTAGTAGAGATGGGGTTTCACCATATTGGTCAGGCTGGTCTCGAATTCCTCATCTTAGGTGATCCACCTGCCTTGGCCTCCCAGAGTGCTGGGATTGCAGGCTTAAGCCACTGTGCCCAGCCTGCATTCTTATTTTACACTTTCTTGAAAGATGTTTCAATACTTCAGGCAGCACACTAAGAAAATGAAAGCAGGGTACATTCTTGTATCATCCTTGTAGGCATCACGTTGTTTTTTCAAACTGTTACTGTTTTAGTGTTTTATAGTATAATTGGGAATAATTGACAGATAGTAATGACAGATAAGTTGTAGACTGATGAAATAGTAAAATGTTTCAATATATAGGAAACAATAAGATCATTAAGACCCTAAAATATATCTTAGAATTATAAAAGGATCCAGTGGATCCGTATGGTAATTACTAGATGGAGTTAAGTTTTATCTTTTTTTTTTTTTTTAGTGAGTTTTTTCTGTTTTTTTGGAATACCTTTAAGAATGAATAAAAGTCATGAAGTATCAATTATTAAAATAGAACTGCTGAAAAAAGAAACTCAGAACCTAAAATTTGCTCCATTGGATCTTTATGTTGTACCTAGGGTTAGTCTGTGGACTTCGATGATTTATGCGTTCAACAGCTATTTATTATCTACTTTGTTCAAGATTCTCTGAACTTATAGTTTTCTCATTTTTAAAATATTGAGGGTAAATAATAATTGATGATTGAGTCTTATGTTTAACTTGAATTCTGATCCAGATATTTACTTTAAAAGTTATTTGGGCTGGGCACAGTGGCTCACACCTATAATCTCATTACTTTGAGTGGCCAAAGTGGGAGGATTGCTTGAGCCCAGAAGTTTGAGACCAGCCTGGGCAGCACAGTAGGACCCTATCTCTATAAAAATAAAATAGCCAGGCACAGTGGGACATGCCTATAATCCCAGCCACTCAGGATGCAGAGGTGGGAGGATTACTTGAACCCAGGAGGTCAAGGTTGCAGTGAGCTCTGACCATACCACTACACTCCAGCCTTGGCTACAGAGTAAGACCCTGTCTGAAAAAAAAAAAGAAAAAAAAAGGTTATTTGCTTTTATATTATAGATTGCTTTAAGATATGATATTTGGTTTAGAATTTGCTTACAAATTCACAGAAGTGTTTCATACATTTGTTAATGTCAGGGAATATGTAAAAAACTGGTTTCCTAGTCATTTTATGTGATCTCTAGTGAATCTTATCTAATAGATTGCCTATTTATTTTGCTTGGTGGAATTCTTTGTAATTGTATTCTCAGTACTGTTTAGAATTTGGAAAGCAATATTCTGTTACTTTTGAAATTTTAAATCTTTTTTCATGAAATCCAAGTAAATCAAACTTTAATTAAGTGCCTATATTCATCTTTAACCCTATTGCAGATACCTAAGAGAGATGTTCTAAAAAATAAATTGAAGACATTAAAATGTCTGTTTTGTAAAAGTATAAGGCATTATTTAGAGCTTGTACAATTGTAATACTTCAGAGAAAAGGATCAGAATTGGATTGAATCTGTAACTTGTCTATAATGCTTTGTGTGTGTGTGTGTGTGTGTGTGTGTGTGTGTGTGTGTGTGTGTGTATTTTAATTTTAGGTTTTGACTGAGGCCAGAATTTTTCCTGGTTCCAGAATTTTCTTCAGTATTATTTTCTCCATATGTAAGGATTGATTAGAGAGAAATTTCAGGGTTATTATGAAGAGATATAACACATATAAGACTAAAAGTACCCCCACTGTTTTATTTTTATCAACAGGTAAATTTTTTTTTTTTTTTAAATCTTGAGACAAAGTCTCACTCTGTTATCCAGGCTGGAGTGCAGTGGTGCAGTCTTGGCCCACTGCAACCTCTGCCCCCTGGGCTCAAGAAATTCTCCTGCCGCAGCCTCCTGAGTAACTGGGGCTACGGGTGTGTGCCACCATGCCCAGCTAATTTTTTTAAATTTTATTTTTATTTTTGGATAGAGACAGGGTTTCACCATGTCAGTCTCAAGTACTTGAACTGGTGTGGAACTCCTGACCTCAGGTCAAGAGATCCACCCACCTTGGCCTCCCAAAGTCTTGGGATTGCAGTCTTGAGTTACTGCACCTGACTCACCCCAAATTCCTACCAAATAAATACATGATCTGTAGAAACTGATAACTTTTTCATAATTAGGCAAACATAAGCAAGAATAAATTACACACACACACACACAATTTAATATATAAACATTTGGTGTGTTTTCAAATTTTGCAGGTCTTAAATCTAGGAGTAACTCATTAATATAGTATACAGATAAAGACAGGACTATGTGTGACACCAGGAGTAGTCTTCTTTTTGCCTTTGTTGTGAGTACAGGTTGAGCATCCCAAATCCCACAATCTGAAATCAAGAATCTAAGACTACAAAATCCAAAAGCTTTTGAGCACTGACATGACACTCAAAGGAAGTGCTCATTCTAGCATTCAGATTTCCAGATTTGGGTTGTTCAAATGGTGAGAATATAATGTAAATATTCCCAAAATTGAAAAAAAAGAGCTGAAATCTGGAACACTTCTGATCTGAAGCATTTTAGAAATGGGCTACTCAACCTGTATTATTTAATTCTGATTAACCAAGTAAGCTAATTCACTTTAGATTTTTTTAAAGGATGACTAAAGGTTTGTCCATTGAAATCTACAACATTTGTATTAGTCATGTTTATTTATTGCTAAGTAATTTACTTCACTGTGAGTAATAGTTATATTAGGAAATGTTCTCTTATTTCAGAATTTATTTTTTTAAATTTAGAGTTAGGTTTCATAAAAATATTCAATGGCTCAGGAAAATGTTGACATTATATTATGTGAAAAAGGTTATAGTACAGCTTGTAAAGGATAGTCCTAATCTATATTTAGAGGTGTATGTATAGGTAAAAGACTGCAAATTTATATGCCATAATAATAGTAATAACCACAGAATAGTTTATTATTTGCATGTTTTTTAGGTGCTCATCTTGGTTCTTACAGTTTTTTAAAATTTTAAGTTCTAAAAGTAAAAAGCATATTTAAATAAATTTACAAAAACCAATTTTCCTTTATGAATACTGGGATGATAATTAGCTGCAGCAGTACTGTGACATAACAGTGCACATGGCTGATAAAGAATGCTTTTGCCCACAATCCCATTGTGCATATTGAGGTTTCTGTGGAAATGAAGTGGTTAGAAGGAAGCCACCTGATGCCTGGAAAATATATCATACTAGCCCAGGCATGTCAGTATAGAATGTAGCTTTCCTGTAATTTGTGATTAAAGCCCCTGACATTTGGTGTTAAAATATGTGTTGGAAATTTATTTTGGAGTTGTAGTTATACCTTTACATGTTTATTTTCTCAAAATATACTCTTTCATTTTTAGGCATTATCCAATTGGTTTGCTATTTGATCTTCTTGCATCAAGTTCAGCTCTTCCTTGGAACATCACAGTACATTTTAAGGTATAGTTTAAATAGCATTTCCCCTTTATCCCCTTTGTGATACATAGTAAATAGAGTAGAATTTTGTTTCTTTCTTTTTTTTTTTTTTTGTTAAGCGAAGTTATTTATTGCTTTTCCCATGATACTCTTTTAGTTGCTAAGCTTCAGTGAGTATTTGTCTATAAGATACTTTTCAATTTTTTCCTGACTCTTGGCAGAAACACTTAAACTTTTAATGTATAAACTCCTTTTCTTAATTAGAGCTGAATATACTGTTTAAAATTTGAGTTTTTGAGCCAGATGCGATGGCTCATGCCTGTAATCCTATCACTTTGGGAGGCTGAGGTGGGAGGATCTTGTGAGCCCAGGAGCTCGAGACCAGCCTGGGCAACATAGGGAGACCCTGCCTCTATAAAAAATAAAATTTATGAAAGTTTTGAAAGTTGGTGTTAATTTTTTTAAAGTCAGCTAGAAAGAACAAAAATCCCTCATGTCGATGTAATTCTAAGGTCATTTCAATTGAATTAAGAAAAGGGTTAGGAGATGAAAATCCAATGATTTGACCTACCTCTGTTTTGAGAAATGTTCATTCCTGTAGTTTTTAAGACCAAACTAAATTTAATGTGACCTAATTTTGTCTCGATATTTTATGAAGCACTGGTCTCTCATTCCCCAAACCACCTTGCTTCTGCTCTGTCCCCCACCCCCAATTCAAACACCGTTTAGATTTTGTGATTGGAAACACTTACGTTAGTTGATCACGAATAGTGATTCCCTCTCAAATAGCAATGAGGGGTTGGAGAGAGGCATGTAGAGTTTGAAAAAGTCTTTTAGGTGTCTGAGTTTCTTTCCCATTAGGGCTGTCCATTCATTGTTACTGCCCAAAGGGTGCTCATTCATTCTTCATATGATGCTTTTCCTTGTTGTTTTACTGAATTTGAGTTTGTGGGTCATTAGAACTTATTTCCATATACATTTATAATGTGCTTTGCACAATACCATGTTGCTGAATACCTTAGTTACCAAAGAATAGTACAGATAGAGCACATAGTTCTGGTATGCATGAATTTCAGTTACCGTGTTACAGGCAAAACAAGGAATGCTTGCATATTCAACAATTTAAGTTTAGAGAGGTGTGGAGATAAAACTACTTCAAACATATTAAGGATGGGGGTGCTATATTGCCTAACAGGTCTTTACTGTTAATGTTGGAAAATAATTTCAATAATTAGATTTTTGTGTGTGTGAAAAATAAACGCAAATACTTTGAAATCTAGATGAAAATGTATCATAGCTGTCTGTTTATTTATTTATTCACTCATTCATTCATTCAACAAATATGGAGATTTTTCTGTTTGCTGGGCCCTGAAACCCTTTCAATGGATTCATCAGGTCAAATCTGTTTTCATGATATAATAATATCAAAATGTTACTGCCCCTTCCCATTGTGTTAACATTTACACTGTTACGCAAAAACAATGGTGGTTAAAACTGTGGGCACCTTAGCACAACCTTTACTCTTTTTTTTTTAATTGCATTTTAGGTTTTGGGGTACATGTGAAGAACACAAGATTGTTGCATAGGTACACACATGGCAGTGTGATTTGCTGCCTTCCTCCCCATCACCTATATCTGGCTTTTCTCCCCATAACCTTTAATCTTAAGTACATGTCTTTTTAGTAACCTGCATGATGGAATGGGAAGTACACATAAAGCTATTCTGTTGCATGCCAAATATGGTTGTTTTGAGGGAAAGCAGTTGTGCCATTGTTTGGTTGCCAGCTGAACTCGTCTCTTACTTCCGTGAAACACCATTATTTTACTTGAAAGAATGATTGACAGACAAATTGTGGTTGTTGAGACTTTGTTATTTGTCAGACATTTTCTTGAAAAAGAATAAAGTGAACCTCTCAGTGCAGAGAAAACAAGTGATGGTATTTGTTGTCAATGGTAAAATTTGAACTTTTAAGTGAAAATTAGAATTTTGGAAAACATGATGCCACTGTGAACTTGAAAGCTTTATTATTATTATTATTTTTTTTTTGAGACGGAGTTTCACTCTCGTTACCCAGGCTGGAGTGCAATGGCGCGATATCGGCTCACCGCAACCTCCGCCTCCTGGATTCAGGCAATTCTCCTGCCTCAACCTCCCGAGTAGCTGGGATTACAGGCACGCGCCACCATGCCCAGCTAATGTTTTGTATTTTTAGTAGAGACAGGGTTTCACCATGTTGACCAGGATGGTCTTGATCTCTTGACCTCGTGATCCACCCGCCTCGGCCTCCCAAAGTGCTGGGATTACAGGCTTGAGCCACTGCGCCCGGTGCTTTATTATTCTTAAATAATTTTCTGAAGAGATTGGTGGTCATTTTAACACCTGATATCTTAAAATTTTCACATAGTGAAAAGTGTCAACATTTGGAAATCTATGTAAATCAGTCAACATTTCCAGATTACCAGTGCTTGATATTACAAGATTATGCATGTGTGAAAACACCCATTAAAAGTTCATGTGTACAAAAAAATCCCTTCAAAGTGCAACATTAGAATAAGAGATTTTAATGTAACAATTTAAAATGTTCGTTGATAATGTTTCAGATTCCACATTATTATTACGATAAACTGGATGGGCACGATACTTCACACCTGCAATCCTGGCACATTGGGAGGTCGAGGAAGGAAGATTAAATTGCTTGAGCCCAGGAGTTTGAGACCAGTGAGACCCCATCTCTACAAAAAGTTTAAAAATTAGCTGGGCACAGTGGTGTCCCCCTATAGTCCTAGCTACTTGGGAGGCTGAGGCAGGAGGATCACTTGAGCCCAGGAATTCGAGTCTTCAGTGAGCTATGATCAGACAACTGCACTTCATCCCGGATGACAGGGCAAGACTGTCTATAAAGATAAACAAAGAAATACATAAATAAAATTAGCCAGCTATGGTGGCATACACCTCCAAGTGCTGGGATTACAGGCGTGAGATGCTGCGCCCGGCTGAATTAATGTTTTTAAATGTTTCAGCTCTAATTTCTAGTGTAGTAAATATCAGTAATATAATCCACATAAATATAAACTCTTTGGGATCCTTAGTATGTCATACATTTTCTTCCAAGTAGAAAAGTTTATTAGAGAAATCAAATAAAAAAAAAGACTCTTATAGTTAATAAGGAAATTGTAGAGAACATTTAGAGTTTATTCAAGCTACCTGTGTGTTTCTTTCAGCTGTTCTTACTTACTCTTTCTGATCCTGGCCTGTTATAGGAAAATTATTGCCCAGATTTTTTTAATAGAAAAAAATTATTGCCAGATATTTTTTATAAAAAAAAAACTTTTATAGAAAAATGAGTATATACTAATATATACTCATTTAGGGGAGCGTAAGGACCTAGCTTACCTCAAAGGTTATCTTCAGGTGTTTATTTGATTGCATGTACTGACTGGTTTAGTCCTACCTCTATTTTACTTGCCTTATGATTCTTGATTGATTATAATGAAACTGGGTGTTAATTTTGAGGCAGAAAAGCAATGCTTTTAGTGAGGAAGCAGTTTTTAAAGGTTGTAGAAAATAGTTCATTCATTCAACAGATTGGATGTATTGAGTAACAATTTTGTGTCGCTTGATATGTCTGCATTTATCTTCTGTGGTATTGTATTGATTATGCCAAATAATGTTGGTGTTTTAACCAGACTTCTTAGAATTTCTTTTACAGTTGTTTTCAAAGGTATTAATAGATTTTGATTAGATTTTGTGCAATATTAAAGATTGTGAGAGATCTCCTTGCCTCTGCCACACACACACATTTGGATTACTTTGTAGTTCAGACTAAACTCTTGGAAAAAACACTGTTAAAAAGTTTTCAAACAGACATATTTCCTCTAATTCTTAACTGACTTTGATGTTTATGATTTGAATAGGTTTATGATGTTTATAGTAAATGCATTTTAATGTCTGCAGTAGTGATTTTTCAAACTTTAATGTGCTTTCAAGTTACCTGTGTTTCTTACTAAGGTGCAGTTTCTGATTCTGCAGGGTTGGGTTGGATTCAGAGATTCTGCATTTCTTACAAGTGCATAGATGATGCTATGATATTGTTCCACCAGACCACTTGTTGATTAACGAGTTAGAGAACAACAGAGATCTAAAAGTAATGGTAATTGTCCATAGAACGAAAGGCTTTTAAGGGCGAATCAGAAAATTAATATTTTTATAAGAATTTTTGTATTTTCTGTTTTCTGGAAGAGAAATATAATTGTAGAGTGTTAATTGCTCTATAACATGTAGATTTGGATATTTGCTTTATTTACTGAAACAATGAAAATGGTACCTTCAGGCTTTTCTCATTAGTTTTTAAGGACATTTTTGATTCCTAAACTTGGTGAGACTACCAAGGAAATTATCTCATTTCTGTCTCCCCAATTTTTTGTATTGGAAAAACTTAAACCTATATTAGAAAAGTTAATTGCACAGCAGGGTGGTGGCTCACATCTGTAATCCCAGCACTTTGGGAGGCTGAGGCAGGCAGATCACTTGAGGTCAGGAGTTTGAGCCCAGCCTGGCCAGCATGGTGAAACCTATCTACACTAAAAATATAAAAATTAGCTGGGTATGGTGGCGGGCGCCTGAATCCCAGCTACTTGAGAGGCTGAGGTAGGAGAATTGCTTGAATCCGGGGTGTAGAGGTTGCAGTGAACCAAGACCACACCGCTGCACTCCAGCCTGGGCAGCAGAGTGAGACTCCATCTCAAAAAAAAAGAAAAAAAGAAAAAGAAAAATTAATTGTGGTCCAGTGAACACTCATATACCTTTCACTTGGATTTGTTGCTTGTTAACATTTTGTCACCTTTGCCTTTTCTCTTTCTCTGTATTTTGTTTTTGTTTTTTATTTTTTATTTTTGATTATTCCTATAAGCATGCTGCTTGCAAAGCTACATTGCAATTAAAAGATTGCTTACAGTGTGTAGATTTTTTTTTTTTTTAAAGACAGAGTCTTGCTCTGTCGCCAGGCTGGAATGCAGTGGTGCAGTCTTGGCTCACTGCAACCTCCATCTCCTGGGTTCAAGCGATTCTTCCGCCTCAGCCTCCTGAGTAGCTGGGACCGCAGGTGCGTGCCATCACACCTGGCTAATTTTTGTATTTTTAGTTGAGATGGGGTTTCACCATGTTGGCCAGGATGGTCTCGATCTCTTGACCTCGTGATCCGCCCACCTTGGCCTCCCAAAGTGCTAGGATTACAGGCGTGAGCCACCACGCCCGGCCCAGTATGTAGATTTTTTAACATTAAGAAAAATTTTTTTCTCTGCTTTGTCCATGGTGAAAAAAGTGCATGGAATTTTTAAAAAGGGAGTCAATGTGATTCAAAAGTTTAATGATGTCAGATTAAAACAGTGGGCTCTTTAAAATGCCCAATTCTGCTGCAAATCCTAAAGTTTGTTTAATAGACTAAACAAATCTTATAAAACCTTGGTGTTTCTCTTTCTTTCTCTTGGGAACATGGTGCTGATTTGGTGCATTTTGGTTTCGAGGAGAGGAGACATTTTAATTTTGAATGTTGACAGCAATGATTAGGGGTAAGAGCGCTCACATTTATTAGGTAAAGTAAGATCAGCCTTCAGGTAAGTGCTTATGTGCTGAACTCCGCTAAATGCCAGAGATAGCACGTTAGGTTTTTGAACCGACTGTCCTTTCAAGCACAGTGGGCAAGCACTGTCTTGTTTATTGTGCTTGAAAAGGCCCTGCCATTGGTCCTGACTGTTCCTTGAGTATTTTTATGTGACTGAGCAAGCTTCTTTTCTGATGGACAAGTTTTTTCTTGCTAGGCCAAGAGCCGCTGTGTTTCTTTGGGAATTTACCATATCCCTCCTTCTTCTCTTGTGTGTTGTTGACATAGGTCTATGGTAGCTTTTCTTTCTTGAAGTTCTTGAGTGCAATTCAAGGTCTCTCCCTCGCTTCTATCACCACCTGCACTTCCCAGCACTAAATATTGGTAGCTGTTTTATAGTATCTGTCAATAGTATTTTGTATTAGTTATCTGTTATTGTGTGACAAATTACTATAACCAGCTGAAAAACAGCATTTGTTCTCTGATAGTTTCTGTGGGTCAGGATTCTAGGCATAGCTTACCTGGATCTTCTGCTTAGGTTATCACAAGGGTGCCATCAGGGTGTTGGCTGGGATACATTCTTACCTGGAAGCTCGACTGAGGGAGAATCCACTTCCAGACTCACTCAGTTTGCTGGCAGAATTCATTTCCTATGGTTGTAGGATTGAGGGACTTGTCTTCTTGTTGGCTGTCAGTAATAAGCTGCACTGAGCACCTGAAGGCTATGTGAAGTTCTTGTCATGTGGACTTTCCCAACATGCCTACTTGCTTCAGGGTAACAAAGAAAGTCTAGAGGTAGTCTGGTAGCAAGACAGAATCTTACTATATAACATGACCTAATCACCACATTCTTTGCCATATTCTGTCACTTAGAACTTTATGAAATAAGGCTTGTTTAGTCATTTATTCATCTAATATTTACTGATGTTAACATATGTGTTTAGCCATGACAGAGAAACTGGTATTTGAGTTTTCCTATAGTCATCAACAGGTAGAAAACAGAACCAAAAATAAGAAGTAGAGCTGTTTTTAGCACTGAACGTTAGAAAGGGAACAAACAACGTGAGCCCCATGTGCTTTGGAATAATTGCCTGACAGTGGTACAGAAAGTGGAGCTCAAGCAGAGCAAAGAAGTTCAGTTGAGCTGAGGATGCGCAAATTGGAGTTCTGGGCTGCCAAAGTAGCTGGAACTTGATAGTCGGAGTATCAGAGAAGAAGGAGCCAAAGTATATGTGTATGTTCTCCCTGGGTGCTTAGGTGAGGCCTGGGTTGCACATGCAAAGCTGGTATTCTGCAAGGTCTAGTAGAGAGAGGATTTTGTAGGATTAAGAGTGGAACAAGATACTGGAAGTGTTGTGATGCTGGGAAATGCTAGATTCCAGCTCATTCAAAGTGGAGAGACATCTGGTTACCTGCTGGGCAGTTACCTGAGATGTCACAAGGGCCATGATTTTTGGAGTAAAGATCATACATCAGCACAGGAGTTGGCAGATATGGCCCACTGAGTGTTCTTGCATGGCCCATGATGTAAGGGTAGTTTTTACATTTTTAAGTGGTTGAAAAAAATAAAAAAATATTTTGTGACATGTGAAAATTACATGAAATACAGATTTAGTGATGACTGTAAATAAAGTTGCATTGAAATGAAGCCATTCATGGAAATTCATATACTTATTGTCTATGGCTGCTTTGCAGCTACAACAGCCTAGTCGAGTATTTACAATAGAGATTGTATGACTTGCACAGTGTTGAATATTTACTGTCAAATCCTTTACAGAAAGTTTGCCAATCTCTATTGTAGAGTAAGGCTTGCTCTGGACCTGCCTTTTAGAATTAAGGAGAGCTGCCAGTAAATTAACTGCCAGCCAGAACAAAACTTAAAGGAAGTCAGTATAATCTAGAATCCTCACAACATATTTGCAGTGTCCACCATATAATCAACAATTACTTGATTTGCAAATAAGCAAGAAAATGTGGTTCTTATCAAGTAAAAAAAAAAATTTACTCTCAATAGAAACTGAACTAAGAGAACCCACATCTTGGTACTACCAGAAAAATGAATTAAATCAACTACTATAAATTCAATAACTTAAAAGAAAAAAAATCACAAATTGTAGAACTGTGTAGAAAAACATCTGAAATGAAGCATTTACTACATGGGCTTAACAGCAAATTAAAGTTGGCAGAAGTAAGGTTCTTTGAACTCAAAGACAGATTCATAGAAGTTATCCAATTTGGAGAAGAGAGATGGAAATTGGTGTAGAGAAAAAACAGAGCCTCTAGGATAATATCAGGCAGTCTGCATGTAACTGGAGTTCAAGGAGAGGAGAGAGAGAATGGGTCAGAAGAAATATTTTGTTTGTTTTTTGAGATGGAGTCTCACTTTCCACCCAGGCTGGAGTGCAGGGGTGTGATCTTGGCTCACTGCAGCCTCCACCTCCCAGGTTCAAGCAGTTCTCCTGCCTCAGCCTCTTGAGTAGCTGGGACTACAGGCGCACACCGCTACACCCAGCTAATTTTTTGTGTTTTAGTAGAGACAAGATCTCACCATGTTGCTCAGGCTGGTCTCAAACTCTTGAGCTCAGGCAGTCCACCTGCCTTGGCCTCCCAAAGTGCTGGGATTACAGGCGTGAGCCACTGCACCCAGCCCAGAAGAAATTTTTTATTTTTTATTTTTTAATAAAACCTATGGCACCCGGTATTCCCAGGCGGTCTCCCATCCAAGTACTAACCGGGCCTGACCCTACTTTGCTTCCGAGATCTGACGAGATCGGGCGCGTTCAGGGTGGTATGGCCCTAGACCAGAAGAAATATTTTTAAGAAATAATGGTTATACTCCTCAATGTTAAAGCTATAATAATCAAGACTGGGGTGCCTGTAGAATGCGAGAAAATATTTGCAAATCATCTAATAACAGTTTAATGTACAGAATATGGACATAACATAAAAAGAGACAACCCAATTAAAAATTAGTGAAAGGATTTGAATAGACATTTCTGTAAATAAGTTATAAATGGCCAGTAAACATGTGAAAGGATGGATCTTCAGCATAACTAGTTTTTAGGGAAAAGCAAAAAGAAAAAAAAATTTTTTTAAAGACCTTCACACCCTCTGGATGGATTATCATCAAAGAGTTGATGTACAAGGCTGGGCATGGTGGCTCACGCCTATATCCCAGCACTTTGTGGGGAGAGGCAGTTGTATCACTTGAGCTCAGGAGTTCAAGACCAGCCTGGTTAACATAATGAGAATTCATTTCTACAAAAAAAAAAAAAAAAAAAAAGTCTGGTGTGGTGGCATGTGCCTATAGTCCCTGCTGTTTGGAAGTCTGAGATGTGAAGATCACTTGAGCATGGGAGGTCGAGGCTGCAGTGAGACCTGATTGCATGTCTTTAGTCCAGCTTGGGTGACAGAGTGCAACCCTGTCTCAAAAAATAAATAAATAAATGAATAAAAAATACAGTAACACATGATGGAGAGGGTGTAGGCTAATTAGACCCTTCATACATTGCTGATGAGAATGTAAAATGGTATAGCCTTTTTGGAAAGCAGTTTGTCATGTCATCAAATGATATACTTGCATGTTACCCAGCAGTTCTAGTAATATTCCCAAGAGAACTGAATATGTAATTCTAATATGCAGAATATGGAAAGAACTTGTGTCCACACAAAAACTTACCCGTGAATGTTTACAGCAGTGTTATTCATAATAGACAAAGTGGAAATAAATGTCCATCAGCTGAGGAATAAACAAAATATTGTACATATCCATACAATGGAGTATAATTTGGTCATCAAAAGGAATGAATTACTGATAATATGCTACAACCTTGAAAATATCATGTTAAGTGAAAGAAGATACAAAAGAGTGTACATTATATAATTCATTTATATTAATTGAATAAATAAGTTTATGCCAATAAATTTGACAGATGGACAAATTCAATAAAAACACAAGTTACTGACGTAAGAGATAACAGAAATGAATAGCTTCTTAATCTATAAATAAATTTGATTTGTAATTTTAACCTCACAGAGTAAAACACCTTGCACAGATAGTTTCATTGGTGAAGTCTAAAAAATGTCTAAGAACTAGTTGGGCGTGGTGGCACATGCCTGTAGTCCCAGCTACTCAGGAGGCTAAGGCAGGAGGATCACTTGAGCCCAGGAGTTCTGGGCTATAGTGCGCCATGCTGATTGGGTTTCCACGTTAAGTTCAGCATGAATATGGTTACTTTATGGGAACAGGAGACCACCAGGTTGCCTAAGGAAGGGTTAACCGGCCCAGGTTAGAAATGGAGCAGGTCAAAACTCCCATGGTGATCAATAGTGGGATTGTGCCTGTAAATAGCTACTACACTCCAGCCTGGGCAACATAGTGAGACCCTGTCTCTAAAAATAAAATAAAAATGAAATGAAATAAAATAAAATATTTAAGAAATAATGTCAATCTTTACAAACGTTTCCAGAAATGAGACACCAACTTGTGTTAGAGGCCAGAATAACTCTGATACTGAAACCTGTTAAAGACACTAAAAGAAAATATTAAGCCAGTGTATTTCATGATCATAGATGCCAGAGCCTTCAACAAAGTACTAGCAAATTGAATCTCACAATAATTAAAAAGGACAATACACACCATGACTGAGTTGAGTTCATCCCAGGGATACAAAATGGATTCAACATTCAAATCTCAGCCCTTGCAGGCCAGGTGCAGTGGCTCATGCCTGTAATCCCAGTACTTTGGGAGGCTGAGGAAGGAGGATTGCTTGAGCCCAAATCTAAAGGCCAGCCTGGGCAATATAGGCAGACCTCATCTCTATAAAAAAATTTAAAAATTAGCTGGGTGTGGTGGTGCACACCTGTGGTTCCAGCTACTCAGGAAACAATTGGAAGGATTGCTTGGACCCCAGAGATTGAGGCTGCAATGAACTGTGATTGCACCACTGCATTCCAGCCTGGGTGACACAGTGAGACCCTCTTGAAATAAAAAAATCTCAATCAATGTAAATCACAGAATAAAATAGAAAAATCAGTGGATATAGAAAAAGTCATTTATTGACAATTTAATACCCATTTGTCATCAAAACTTATAGTAAGCTTAGGAATAGAAGGGAATTTACTCAGTTTGACAAAGGATATATATAAAAAGGCTATAGTTAAAATCATGCTAAATGATGGTTTATTGAATGTTTCACCCTGAGAGCAGGAAAAAGGCAAGGATGTCTGCTCATTGTAGGCATTACTATAATACATCGTGTGTGTTCTTAACTTTGCCATTAAAAACAGTGCAATAAAAACAATAGGACTGAAGGGGGAAAGAATTACTTCTGGGGAAAAGGGTTAGGGGCACAACATCCAAAAACTTATACTGACAAAAAGACAGGAACCTAATACAAACCATAGCACAGTTTTATACAGGTAATATGTATGAGAAATACAATATGGCAATAAATATGGCATTTCATGCTGCAAAGACGAAGTTTGCTTGCAGAAATGCACATGGAAGATTTGCATCATGACAGGTGAAGTGAAAGGAGGATTTTCTGAAATTGGACAAGTAATTGTAGCACCTGATGTGGATGCATACAGCTGATAACATGAAGTAGCTGGTCCATTTTGGAAATGTGCACATGTATACATTGTATGTGTTCCTAGCAGATTAGTTTAGCTGGGTGAAATTTTCTGTGTATCTGGCATTTCTTGTGAATAATATTTACATATGTAACCATAAAATCCACATTATGCTCAACTTGTTCCCTAGTAGTTGCTTTGAAACAAGTGCAAAAAACTTAGTTCACAGAACATACGTGAATTTACCAACAAGCACATGAAAAGACACTCAACATCTTTAGTCATCATGGAAATGTAAATTAAAACCACAAAGAGACATTGCATTAAACTCACTAGAATGACTAAAATAAAAAATATTGACAGTACCAAGTTTGAGGACATGGAGTAACCAGAACTCTCATACATTGCTAGTGGGAGTGTAAAATCGTACATTATGTTAACAAATAGCTTGGCAGTTTTTAAGTAAAGTTAGAACATATACTTAGTCTGTGACGCAGCATTTCTTTTTCCAGCTGTATACCCAAGAAAGATGAAGACATATTTCTACAAAAGACTTGTGAATTATGTTCATAGCAGCTTTTTAAATAATAGCCGATATCTGGAAACAATCCCAGTATCTATTAACAAGTTTTTAGATAAGCAGATTGTAGTGTATTCATTAAATGGCATGCTACTCAGCAACAAAAAGGAATTAATTACTGATATGTGCAGTAACACGAATTAATCTCAAAAGTATTATGCTAAGTGAAAGATGCTGAATTACACAATACTGCAATTCTGTTTATATGAGATTTTATTACAGGCAAAACTAATCTGGTGTTGTACATCGTTATTAGTGATTTCTTGGGATGGGAATGAGGGAACTGACTGCAAAAGGCACAGAGGAACTTTTGTGGGTAATGGAAATGCTCTAGACTTGGGCTGACAGTTACTCATTGTCAAAACTCATTTAATTGTACTCTTGATTTCTGCATTTCACTGTATATGAATCATAAATTTGACTTATTTTAAAAAGTTTATTAGAGCAAGATGAGGAATGATATTTAACCGCTTTCTCTCTAATTCCTGCTTCCCATCAGTGTTTCATAGTTACTCAGGAGCTTCTTTCCTTATCATTTCATTTCATTCTTGTATCAAAGCTCCATGACAGGGATAATTGAATGTTGTTTGTAAATAGGCTTAGTAGGCTATAACTAAATGCTGCTTTTTTTGTGTGCCATTTTTAGCTCTTTTTATTAAAGGATATATAGGATAATAACTGTAAAATCATGTTTGAATATAATGATTATCTTAAATATGTAAGTCTTTGGAGGAAGTGATACTCTATAGTGGTTAAAAGATAGGACTTGAGTCAAATTAGCTTTAAATCCTAGCTCCATGACTAGCAAGCTGAATGACACTCGAAACTTTAGACATTCCCTAAGCTTTAATTTTTTTTCATCTGTAAAATAGCGATAATAATGTTTACCTCAAGTGTTGTGAGGATTAAATTAGATAATCCACATAAAAAGTTTTAATACAGTATCACAGTAACTGTTAGCTGTTATTATCCTTTTTTTCAGTGAAATGTGCATCAGTCCTCTCATTTGCATAACTCCTTATATGTCCAATGATCATTTCTTTAGCTGCCTAAAAGAATCAGTGAAGTTATAGAGTGTAAATTTAGCTATTTGACTTTAAAATCTACTTTTATACAGCTTTATTGAGATCTAAATTGACTTACAGTAAGCTTTACATATTCAAAGTGATTAAGTTTTTACCACAATTTACATGTTGATTTACCTGTTGATATTTAGGTTTGTTTCCTGTTTGGGGCTGTTACAAATAAAAGTATTGTGAATAGTCATGTGGCAAGTCTTTATATGGACATAATGCTTTCATTTCTCTTAGTAAATGCCTAGTTGTGGAATGGCTGGGTCAGATGGTAGGTGCGTGTTTGCTCTTTTTACCAGACTTTCCAAAGTGGTTATACTATTATTCTACATTTCTGCTAGTAGAAAGTGAGGGCTGTATTCCACATCTTTGCCAATACTTGGTATGATCAGTTGAAAAGCTATTTTTCCAAATTATTAACCTTTTGATGGCTTTTTTCATGTTGTCACAAAACACCTAAGAATTATTTGGGAAAAGTATAAAATGGGCTAGATAGCTAAAGATTTTTAAGTTAAACTTAAAAATATTTTGAGTTATTGTAGTGCTAAGAGATGGTTTACTAGAAAATTGAAAAACTAGGGGATATAGTGCTCTTTTAAGAGGTTAATTTTGTAATGTGTCTACCTGTTTTATATGTATATTTTTTTCCTTTGATAGAGTTTTCCAGAAAAAGACCTTCTGCACTGTCCATCCAAGGATGCAATTGAAGCTCATTTTATGTCATGTATGAAAGAAGCTGATGCTTTAAAACATAAAAGTCAAGTAATCAATGAAATGCAGAAAAAAGATCACAAACAGCTTTGGATGGGATTACAAAATGGTAAATATAATAATACTGTTTAATTTTGGAATACCACTTTATAAAATATGATACAGCCATAACCCTGTGAGTAATTGATACATTTTAGAATTGGTAGTACAAGTTTAAATTTTAGCCTCCATGCCCAGATTTGCACAGAAACTACTTTAGTCATTCCTTACATCCTGCTTTCAGTGTCCCTCTGTTCCTGGATTCCCTAGCATTATACTGATTGCTTAGCCCCTAACATATGGCATATGTCGTTTAAACTCGTGATTAGCTTCTGAACGAAGTGCCGTTACTCTAAGAATGTGGTTCTTATTCCTCAGGCATGACCTTTCTGTGGACAAAATGGAAAATCCTGGGTGTATACGAAGATACCTCCACTTGTGTGGGGATTGAACTCCAACCTCTGCTTTCTCAGGACAGTAGACTTGCTTTGTGCTTCAATTCCCTTTTTCCTTGCTGTGGTTTAGAAAATACTCTCAAGGAAAAAGCTAAGTGGAATGTGGTGCTCATCTCTGTATTCTTCACGTTTCGGAGAATATAACTCTGTGATCTTGCCTGCATTGATCACCCTCTAGTGTCTTTAAACAGTTGTTTTATGTACAGATAGTCCTCCCTTTCCATGGTTCCAGTATGCATGAATTTCAGTTACCATAGTTTAGTTACATAACACCAGGTCCCCAAGTGTATGGTTCAAATTTCAATTACCATGATATATTAACTGTACATAATTACATTAAATGCAAACGTCATTGCTAGTTTAGTCCAGGAATCATTACATAACAACAGATGAGCTTATGATCAGTGATAAATTATGCCACTGCTTTGCATGTCTGTCAGTGATTGGCCTCTCCTTTCTGTTATTCATTTTACCCACAGATGGCAAAGCATGTAGTTGTGTTGCCTTCTTGTCTCCAGCAATAAGCCCATGTAACATTTTATAAAAATGGGTAATTGAAAAAGGGAATTGGCTAAGAGAGATGAAAATGCAACAAAGAAACAAGCTGATAATGTTGGGAATGAAATTTGAATAGAAAGAGTTATAGAAGCAATAGCTGACTTTGGAAGTGTTGACATGGCTGATATGCAACCTTCAAGAGACTAGATATGCAACCAAGGGAACTTCTTATTGAGGAACTTAAATGCAGTAAAGGCGAACGTATTGACATAAATAAGGAACGTAGTTGTGACAAAAGGACGAAGATGTCCCAAAGGAAGTGTTGCTATAAAAACTTCATATTAAAGTAACTCTCAGACATTTTATGATATTGAAATACAAATAATAACATGCTAGGAGTTGATTAAAATGTAGAAAGAATGACTTCAGTTCACCAAGGCATAGGAAAGATGCTTGCCCATAAGTTATATGTTGATAAAGCAAGCTCTCTTCAAACTATAGTTCTTAGGTTTTTACAAAGAAAACGCTTTTGGCTGGGTGTGGTGGCTCAGGCCTATAATTCCAGCACTCTTTAGGAGGCCCAACTGGGAGGATCACTTGAGGCTAGGAGTTGGAGACCAGCTGGGGCAACATGACAAGACCCCATCTCTACAAAAAATTTAAAACTTAGCCAGGCGTGGTGGCATGTGCCTGCATTCCTAGTCAGGCTAAGGCAGAAGGATCACTTGAGCCCAGGAGTTCAAGGTTACAGTAAGCCGTGATCATGCCACCACATTCCACCCTGGGTGACACAGTGAGACCCTGTTTTTAAAAAAATGATAATTAAATAAAATTTAAAAATAAAACACTTTAGTTCTCAGTGTTTCTAATGTGTTAAATTATAATGTACTAAATAAATATTAGCATTTTAAACAACTTTTTATTTTCAAGTGTAGATTTATTGTGGTGTTTTATTTTGTTTTGTTTTGTTTTGAGATGAAGTTTCACTCTGTCACCCAGCCTGGAGTGCAGTGGCGCAATCTCAGCTCACTGCAACCTCCGCCTCTAATGTTCAAGCAATTTTCATATCTCAGCCTTCTGAGTAGCTGGGGTTATAAGCGTGTGCTAACATGCCCAGCTAATTTTGTATTTTTAGTAGAGACAGGGTTTAGCCATGTTGGCCAGGCTGGTCTTGAACGCCTGGCCTCAAATGATCCTCCCGCTTTGGCCTCCCAAAGTGCTGGGATTACAGGCATGAGCCACCATGCTCAGCCTCTAGTGTACATTTATAACCAACAGTAAGAGTTTAATGTTTTGACATTTTTTTAAAGATTGTAGAACAATCATAATTGTACCCATTAGTTATTAAGATCACTTTGCTTAGTTTCAACTTGCATGATTACTTCTCCAGTCCCATACTGCCATGCAAAGTGAGGGCATGTCCTGTAATTCAGCTGTCTTCAACAATGTTTTTGGCTGGGGAGTTAGTCCAGTATACATTCTTTCATGGCAATGACTAGAATAAAACAGAAGAAAACCTTCAGCTCCCATAATTTTTAAAAAATGTGGACTGGGTGTGGTGGCTCACGCCTGTAATCCCAGCACTTTGAGAGGCCAAGGTGGGTGGATCATAAGGTCAGGAGTTCAAGACCAGCCTGGCCAACATGGTGAAACCCTGTCTTTACTGACAAAAAATTAGCCTGACATGGTGGTGCACGCCTGTACTCCCAGCTACTCGGGAGGCTGAGGCAGAAGAATTGTGGAGGTTACACTGAGCCAAGATCATGCCACTGCACTCAGCCTGGGTGACAAAGTGAGACTCTGTCTGAAAAAAAAAAAGATGATCTAGTTTTAACTTTTGGACTATACTATTACTACATCAAATGGGTGTCTGTAGGTATTTAGTATTTGTTAAACTTTCATTATACAACATTTAGGGCATTTCTGTGGTGTCAAGAGCAAGTAAGGCATGTATTTTATGACAATGTGTTCTGTAAATTACATCTTTTCATTTCTTCTTTGTTTTAAATTTTTTGGATTTGACCTAGGTTACATGGAGTCACTCCTTAGTTTCATATTTATGCATCTGGTATTTCTCAACTAGATTATAAGCTTTGCAAAGTTAAGCACTTAGGCCTCTTACCATATTTTGATTACTGAGTTCACAAATTCTTATTAAATGATTAAAATAATTTATACCTCCTTAAGGAGATGTACTGCCTTTTTTCTTGCTGGTGATTTGAAGATTAAATAATATTTTAGGAGACTTGTAAATAGCAAGATAGCCTAAATGGAGGAAGATTGGGATCATGTAAAGAGAGAAGGATTTGAATTAACTTCAGAATTGAAGTTAATAATTTAATTAGACAGATGAGCAGGTATTCTTAGTCTATTGTGAATGGCTGAGTCTGCTAAAAAGAACTCAGGGGTTCAGCAGAGGATTTTACAAATGATTTAAATGTTTCATTTGGGGCATTGGAAGATTCGGTTAAGCGTTAGAAAAGGAACAGAGGCCTGGTTTTTAGTCTCAGGTCTTAGAAGTCTTTAGGTCAAATCAGCCCCTTTTAGCTTCAGTTTCTTAATCTATAAAACAAGAGAATATCTGTTATGTTTGCCTCATTGATATATGTGGAGGCTTTAATGAAACACTAATACAGTTTATGTGAAAGTGTTTGAAAGGGAGTAAAGCTGACTTGATGAAAAGAGTTAGTGAGAAGTCACTTTTAGATTGCAGGACAGGGTTGACAAATATGGTCATGGGCCAGCCACCTGTTTTTGTAAGTAAAGATTTACTGGAACTCAGCCACACTCATTCATTTATGTATTGTTGGTGGCTGCTTTCAGTAGCAGAGTTAAATAATTAAGAGGAGACTATGTGGCTCACAAGCCTAACATACCTATTATCAGGCCTTTTAAGAAAATGCTTGTCACCTAATAAAAGGCTGGTTGACCAAGCTACAGCTAATGTTTATCTTTGACCTGAAGTCTGACTCAAAATGTTACACATTCAGAACTGGGTATAACATATTGTAGCAGATTTAATCTAATAACTGCATTTTTTTACATTTTTTTAAGGCATAAAATTACTTTATTTCTGCCTTGGCTCATGTTGTTTCTTGAGTATGTGACTGTTGTAAACATTTCTTTATTAAATTTTATTAAATTAATTTTAAAGTGAAGTTTAAGTCCAACTTAAAATCATGTTTGGTTAAAATTTTCTTTATTCCATTTTATTTTTGGTTATAAATTATTTTTATAGCTATTATGTTTGGTTTTATTTGTGATGGTTATGATTAAGCTTACACTGCTATGATTGAGGTAACATACCTCTCATAAGACTTTAAGTAGTCTTGTGAGAGGTCTTCACAGCAAAGTCTAATGAGAAGTATGCTGTGGATACTGGAGTTCTTGGTACTTTATTGTCTGTTTATTCAGAATGATAATATTCATTTCGGAAATCTTTGGCTAGGTAAATGTTGCTTGTAGTAAATACATTTTAGAGTAAAATGCTGAATGCTAATTAACATAAATGGGTAAAAGGCGGATGTTTTCTATTCTGTTTCTTCTATCAAGAATACTTTTTTCCTCTTTAACTCCTACTGATGTTTTAATGCTCATCTCAGTTGTCACTTTCTATAAGAAGCTTTCCTTCTTTTACTGTTTTAGTCAGCAGACATTTATTGAACATCTAATGTATACCTGACATTATGTTAGGAGCTAGTGGTCATCCAGCACTGATGGGACAAACATGGCTCCTGTCTTCACAGAGCTTTATAGGAAAGTGGAGGCAGAATTGTTAATGCTTTCATGCTGTCATGACTCCGTGTCCATTTATGCCTTTTTTTCTCTTGTATTTTATCACATTCTACTGTAGTTATATGGTTTATGTATTTTGCTGGCATATCAATTAGGCTGGTTGGAGCATATCTTATATTTTTTCATCCCTGACACCTCGTATGGTCTTTGGCAGAGAGTAAAGAAACTAAATATTAACTGCATGACTTCTTTATTCCTTTCTAATACTACCAGGAAAAATATTAACAATTTTTCATAAGTAGTTTACTATTAATATAAACAAAAGGAAGTGTCGTGTTTGAATTTATTTATGGAATTGGATTTTATGTAGAGTTTTTGCCTCCAAAAGAAGTTTTTAATAATTTGTGAAGTCAGAGATATTAGACCTTTCTGTTAGTGCAACTGTAAATTTCTCAATATTCAGACATAACAGATGGCACGTTTATTTCATTTAGAACTGCACCTGTAGATCATAACAGCTAAACAACAATTTAAACAACTTTTGAATACTTTCAAATGCTAATTTTAATTTCTCAGGACTCTGTGAAAGAGAAATAAGAAAAGCTTATGAAACCAAGAAAACTCATTTAAGACATACTGTACCTTTCAGTGTTTTTTTTTTTTTTTTACTAGTTTTCATTTTATAAAAATATTTAGCCTCTCTGTGAAACAAAGTTAATGACCACAAGAAAGAAAAGAAAGTAGCATTTTTATTTATAAGACAGTTGTTACTACAAGTGCAGGCCATTATCTATTTAATGTCAAGCCATTTTTCTTATTAGCTAGCAATTTTTTTATAGATTTCTATAAAATCTGTAAAAAATATTTTTAACATGACTTAGTTTTCAGCCTTACTTTTCTGAGTATATGTTCTAACTAAAAAGTCGAGGAGGGATGGCATTAGATAGACTTGCAAATAAGGGCAAGGTTTGACTGCTACTATGTTAAAAGTGTATACTGTTTCTAAAATGTGGTTAGGCTTTTTCAACTAATTAATATTTTAGAGACATTGTTTGATATGCCATTTTAACCTAAAACTGGTTTCTAAGAGGAGACAGTGATTAGCTAATGGTAATTTTATAACATGTCACAACATTTGGAAAATACTTTTGTTTGGTAGGTAACATAAAAGTTAAATGTAGTGACTCCAGCTTTTGGAGGTCTGTATGATAGAGACAGGTGGGTTGTAATTGCACAGTCTTGTTTTTACTGTTTCTACTTATAGTAGAATAAGTATCGGACTAAGAATCTATTGTTCTGAGATGGAACACCAGACCTGGTCTATTTATTTATTGCTGTGTCTCTTACCAGTTATATGACCATGGCAGGTCACTTTCTCTCTAAGCTGGACTGTTTTTCCTTTTCTACCCCTTCCCCAGTTCCCTTCCTTTCCCCTAGGTGATGTCTGAAAAGCTGAGGTTTTATTACAAATATGAAGGTGTTAATACCTCGTAAGACTCTCATTGAAGGATTGTAAACCAATAATCACATATACCTTAATTCTGATGATAGATAAGTTATCAGTTGATTCCGAAAGGACTTCCTGTATGAATAATTTTTATTGTTCTCCCATCCCCCTCCATTCTTCATCTTCTTTTTAAGCAGGACTTAGGTAGGTAGAAGGAAATAGATAACTTTCCAGAAATAACTGTGGTAACACAGAAAAACTACTAAAACAGAAACAAGAGTTTTTTAGACTTAATGCAGCTATTACTATCCGTGTATCTATGTTGAGGCTTCAATTTATATGATTTTTGTTGCAATGTCAGGTTCTGTTCTAATTGTAGGTAGTATAAAAGTAGATTCTTAAGTAGAACTGTCAATAGGAGGCATAAGTATTCTTCTTGAACTTTTTTTCTCATTGAAAGGTTGATATTGGATAAGCTTCCTTTTTTAAAGTCTTTAGCAAAATTCAGATTTTTACCAGTCTTTGGAACACTGAGACTACATTGTGTAAATGATAGCAAAGAAAAAAGTACAGTGAATCTATATTGGTCAGTCAGTCTCATCTGTTACCAGTATATGGCCAGTCTTGTTTCATCTGTTATTTTTCATTCCTTGTCTGTGAGTTTTTGGAAATTTTTGTTTTTTTCTTCCATTGCCACAAATATTTCTCACAGATTTTGTACTCTAATATTTAATCAAGTCTTGGAAACAACAGTCATTGTGTTCGATCTTTAGGGTTGCAAATTCTGTCTTCATTATAGGAGAGTCATGCCCAGACCATAGTAGTGTGGATTAGCTAGCCAATAAAAAAACTGACTATGTGCCAGCCCCTGTGCTAAGCACAGGGGACACTGGGTAAATATGACAGGCACAATCCCTTCCCTCTGAATGTGTAGGGTAGCAGGGGAGCCAGACATGTTTAATGTAGCTTTTATGTAATTGCTACATTTATAACTGGAGTTGTAGAGGAAGAAGGAAGGGCTAGAGTGGTGTGGTTGTGATGAAAGTGTTCCAGGCAGAGGGAATGATCTGGGCTAGGCTTAGAAGCAGAGAGCTTACAAAGTTCTGAAAGCTGAAAGGCCATCCTGACTAGAACATGTTGATCAAGATTGAGAGTGGTAAGGAGGTAAAACTGGAAGTTAGAGACCCTGTCTGTTCAGGGCTTTACAGGCCATTTTAACAATACTGAACTTTAATCCCTGGCAGGAAGAGTAGAGAGTGGGATGGTAGGAAACCAGTGAAACATTTTAAGCAGTCCTATAACAGATTCAGATTTCCCTTTTTAAGATGCCCCTTTGGCTGCAGTGTGGCTAATGAATTAGAAAGAAGCAAATAGGATTTGAAAAGGACCAAGTAGGAGTCTATACTAGTGGTCATATCAGAGATGGTGATATGTGTTATAGGTCCTATGATGATGAGTGCCATGCAAGAAAAAACAAAGGAATATGAGAAAGGACTGTGTTGGGAAAGGACATTGTTATTTTAAATACCATGGTCAGGAAAGTCCTCACTGATTGGATGACATTAAATGAAGACCCAAAGCAGTTTAAGAGATCATGCATATTTATCTGGGATTAAAATCTTCCTAGGCAGAAGGAACAGCAAGAACAAAGACACCTAGGTGGAAATATTCTAGACACTTCTGGAGAACTAATCCTATGTGTAGCTTTTAAAAGTATAATAAACATAGGTTTTTCTTCAAGGATACCCTTTTCTATTGCCCACTTTTTTTTTTTTTAAGCATTCTTTGTAGCAAAAATGGCACTTGTCTATATCTGGTTCTTTTCGTAAGCCTTGTAGAACACAAAGCATTTTTTTGGCAGTTGGTTTTATGCTGTTTGCAGTTAGCAATTATTGTGCCTTGGCTAAACCTCGTTGGCTATGATACTGCCAGTGCACAAGGCTTTGTTTTATGCTATTTTGAAAGCAGTGAGGTGCTGAGAATATTGACCAATTAGAATTGAACCTATTTATATTAAGGTGATTAGGGAAGACCTCTGATTACTTTTCACAGTCTAGTGTCTAGAGAGTCCAAGATGAAGGTGCCTGCAATTTCAGGGTCTGATGAGGGCCTGCTTCCTAATTCATAGCAGTTTTCTCTTTGTGTCCTCACAGAGTAAAATAGAGCAAGAGCTTTCTCTCTGGTCTCTTTTATAAGGACACTGATTCCATTTATGAGGACTCTGCCCTTATGACCAATCAGCTCCCAAAGGCCCCACCACCTAATCCATCATGTTGGAGATTAGGATTTCATCATGAATTATAGGGGGATGTAAACATTGAGTCCACAATGGGTATGTTTTGAGAAGTCAAAAGAAGATAAGCATGCCTTAGGCGTAGTGACCGAGGAGGAAATGTGGCCCAAGATGAGTTTGGAGAGATGAGAAAGAACCAAATGATGTAAGGCCTTGTAGGCAAATGAAAATGATTTGGAAAATAATTTGGATTTTAAGACATTGGAGGACTTTTTAGCAGGGGAGTGATGAGATGTAGAATATGATATAAGAGCTGTTCAGTGTAGAATGGAATAGGAATTAAGAATAGGAAGTGGCTCTAGTAGGAGCCTAGGTATAAGAATATAGTGATATTTATGGTGATGGTGGTAGAGATGGAAAAAAGTCAATAAATTTGGGGCTTATTTTAGAGGTAGATTGGCAGAGCCTGTTGTTAGGCTGTGCATGTAGAAAATGGGTTGAAAACAAGGAAATAATTATTCCTGGGTTCTGATTTGGGCAACTGCATGGAGAGTGGTGCTTTATACTGAGATATGAAATATTAGATAGACAATGAGATGGGAAATAAAGCCTATTTGAGAGGTCATTTTGGAGGCTAAAAGTTTGAGATATCTGTGAGGCATTCATGTAGAGATACACTGAGTTAGATTTTGCTAAAATTAAATATTGTGCGTGTAGGACAGCAGATGGAGAATGCATAATAGATTAGAATCCAGTGCCACAGCTTCTAATTACATACTGTGTTTACTTTCCCAAGTAGTATGGGAATTTTAGCTTCAAGAATATGGCAGTGAATGTGTCCCAGTGATACAAACCAATGAGATATAGAGCTATGTCATTTATGTGTGCTTTTTTGTTACATACAGCTGAGCTAATTAAGTCATTTTTGTTATTATTATTATTTGCCTGTAGTACGTTTTGCAGGAAGGTGAGTAATTCCAACCTGAAACTCTGTGTGTGGCATTTAAGAATCTACAGCTTCGTGTGAAAGTTGCTTAAAGCAAATTTGTAACCTGCTTGAGCATTCAATTAAGTTTTACTATAGAACAAACAAGCATTTTACTGTCTATTATGTGTTTTAAATCAACCTCTTGGTGTTCTACTTTCTGTAATTAAAAATAATGGTGGGATTTTTAGAGTTCATGCATTTGCATTTTAATATAAAGCAGCAAAAAGAATTTGCTAAGTTTCTGGAGAAAGATTGCTCCTAAAATTACATTATTTAAATGAACAAATTAATTTTATAATTATTTGGATTATAGCCTCTTACAGTGCTTTGGGTAGATTTGGCAGTGAGTACCATGAATAATAAAACTTGGTGAAACATTTAGGCTGTTATTTCAGAATACACTACAGATTATACTAATATTGTTGGAAAGAGTCCATTAATAACGGTGGATTGTCATATATCCTTCATTATTGATAAAGAATGCATATGAAATCCAGTTGATATATGTATAAATCTGTATGGCTAGGTCAGTACTTCAGTCTATACTCTGATTAATAATCAAAAATATTTTTAGTAACACTTTACAAGAATGCAAAGGCTTAATTTTATGTACTTTTAAAATAAAATTTCAGATCATCTAGAGTAAAATGACTATTATATATTTTATTTTATATTTGGTCTACTTTAGTGAATTTTTAAAAATGTATGCCTTCCAAGATCCTGTCATTTTTTTAAATATGTAAGTTTGGGAAGGTCCAAGAAATTTTTCCATATGATTGTTGATACACTTTATAGGAAATTCAGACAGACATCTCTCATCAATGATTCTCACTCTTGGAGTCATGACTTGTATCATTACTATTTGAATTTACAGCATAACTCCTCTTTCCTCTTAAAAAAAATTATACCATACCCACCCACATATATACATACACACTGGTATTTAAAATTAAACTTATTTTTTTAAGTGAATTTTTTGTTTTCAAGCTTTTTTTTATATACGGAATCTGCTTTGTTGCCAGACTGGAGTGCAGTGGTGCAATCTCAGCTCACTGCAACCTCTCCTTCCCAGGTTCAAGCCATTCTCCTGCCTCATCTTCCCAAGTAGCTGGGACTACAGGTGTGCGCCACCATGCCCAGCAAATTTTTGTATTTTTACTTGACTTGGGGTTTCACCATGTCGGCCCGGATGATTTCGATCTCCTGACCTCGTGATCCACCTGCCTTGGCCTCCCAAAGTGCTGAGATTACAGGTGTGGCCACTGCGCTGGGCTCTTTTTTTTTTTTTTTAAAAGAAGTCTCACCCTGTTGCCAACCTGGTCTTGAACTACTGGAGTCAAGTGATCCTGCCATCTCAGCCTCCCAAAGTGGTGGGATTATAGGCGTGAGCCATGGCACCAGGCCTGTTTTGAAACCTTTTAAGAACTTTATGATTCTCTTTAAGGGAATGGAAAATTTTATTTTATTTTTTTATTTTATTTTACTTTAAGTTCTGGGATACATGTGCAGAAAGAAGGTACAGGTTTGTTACACAGATATACATGTGCCACGGTGGTTTGCTGCATCTATCAACCCATCATCTAGGTTTTAAGCCTTGTATGCATTAGATATTTGTCCTAATGCTCTCCCTCCACTTTCTCCCCACCCACCAATAGGCCCCAGTGTGTGATCTTCCCCTCTCTGTGTCCATGTGTTCTCATTGTTCAACTCCCATTAGTGAGTGAGAACATGGAGAACATGTGGTGTTTGGTTTTCTGTTCCTGTGTTAGTTTGCTGAGGATAATGGCTTTCTAGCTTCAGCCATGTCCCCGCAAAAGATACGAACTCATTCGTTTTTATGGCTGCATAGTATTCCATGGTATATATGTGCCACTTTTTTTAAATATCCAGTCTATCATTGATGGGCATTTGCATTGGTTGCAAGTCTGCTATTGTAAATAGTGCTGCAGTAAACATACGTGCACATTTGTCTTTACAGAAGAATGATTTATAATCCTTTGGGTATATACCTAGTAATGGGATTGCTGGGTCAAATGGTATTTCTGGCACTAGATCCTTGAGGAATCAACAATGGTTGAGCTAATTTACACTTCCGCCAACAGTGTAAAAGTGTTCCTGTTTCTCCACAGCCTCGCCAGCATCTGTTGTTTCCTGACTTTAATAATCACCATTCTAACTTTGCATGAGATAGTATCTCATTGTGGTTTCGATTTGCATTTCTCTAATGATCAGTGATGATGAGCTTTTTTTCATATGTTTGTTGGCTGCATAAGTGTCTTCTTTTGAGAAGTGTCTGTTTATGTACTTTGCCCACTTTTTGAAGGGGTTGTTTGTTTTTTTCTTTTAAGTTTGTTTAAGTTTCTTATAGATTCTGGATATTAGACCTTTGTCTGATGGGTAGATTGCAAGAATTTTCTCCCATTCTGTAGGTTTCCTGTTCATTCTGATGATAGTTTCTTTTGCTGTGCAGAAGCTCTTCAGTTTGATTAGATCCCATTTGTCAATTTTGGCTTTTGTTGTCATCGCTTTTGGTGTTTTAGTCTTGAAGTCTTTGCCCATGCCTATGTCCTGAATAGTACTGCCTAGGTTTTCTTCTAGGGTTTTTATGGTTTAGGATTTGACAGTTAAGTTTTTAATCCATCTGGAGTTAATTTCTATATAAGATGTAAAGAAGGGGTCCAGTTCTTGTTTTCTGCCTATGGCTAGCCAGTTTTCCCAGCACCATTTATTAAATAGGGAATCCTTTCCCTGTTGTTTGTTTCTGTCAGGTTTGTCAAAGATCAGATGGTAGTAGATGTGTGGTGTTATTTCTGAGGTCTCTATTCTGTTCCATTGGTCTGTATATTTGTTTTGGTACCAGTACCATGCTGTTTTGCTTGAAAAACAAATATTGACCTGAAATTCCAACATAATTGGAAGTAAAACACTCCTTAGCAAATGCAAAAGAATGGAAATCATAACAGTCTCTCAGACCACAGGTGCAATCATATTAGAACTCAGGATTAAGAAACTCACTCAAAACTGTTGAACTACATGGAAACTGAACAACTTGTTCCTGAATGTCTACTGGATAAATGAAATGAAGGCAGAAATAAAGATGTTTTTCAGAACCAATGAGAATGAAGACACTGTGTACCAGAATCTCCAGGACACATTTAAAGCAGTGTCTAGAGGGCAATTCATAGCACTAAATGCCCGCAAGAGAAATGAGGAAAGATCTAAAATAAACACCCTGATGGCATGATTAAAAGAACTAGAGGAGCAAGATCAAACAAATTCAAAAACTAGCGGAAGACGAGAAATAACTAAGATCAGAGCAGAGCTGAAGGAGTTAGAGACACAAAAAACTCTTCATATTTTTTGAAAGATAAAAAGTATTAATAGTTGTCCACCTAGAATGTAAGAAAGGAGCAGGAGAGACAAGATAATGAAGGGAAATACAGGAAGTGAGAAGGAAGACAACTTCATGGACTTGTTGAAAGGGGAAAAGTCTTTACAATTATAATACAGCTCATTCTCCTCAGTATTTTTAGCATCATTTATTTTCAAGTGTTGGCACTCAATACAGTAATGCAATTCAGATATTTGAGTTATAAATGAAAAATTTGAGAAACACTGGGAGGATCATTTTAAATTCTAATAGCTTTATTCTTATTTTTACTGTTAAGATTCCTGGAAATCCTGATTGAATTATTGGGCCTTACAGGATACACTGTGTATATCACATATCCCTTAAAGTTATGAGATACATTTAAAACGATAATATGTAGTCCATAATAAACTCATTATAGGTAATAAATATAATTTGCAAAATTCTGCATGGAGTATATTTTTCAACAAATGTATATGGTTTTAAACCAACATTGTTTTGCAGTGAATTAGTTGTTACAGCAGTTTTGAGGAAAATACTTCTTGAACAGTTCTGGTAGCTAAAAGTTGAATTAAGATGGGGTTTTTCAGTTTCACTCATTATCGTCCTTGGCTTCTTTTAAAGAATAGTTCCTAACTGAGTAATATTTTCAATTTATTATCACAGTGCCTTTCTGCATGTACTTATTGAAGAATTATGCCTTAATGAACATGTTGAAACAAGTAATATTTATTTCTGTAGGAGCAGCTACTGCTAGCTGTGCTGTTTGTCATCTCTAAATACGAGAAGAAATTAGTTTTTTTAATTACTTTACCAGATGCTACCATAATTTTTGATGCATAGAACCCTAGAATTTTTGATAATATGAACATGCCATTCATTAATTGTTTCCCAGATCTTTGTTAATCATAGGTTATCCTGAATTGACTGAACATGGAGTGTTAGCAAACAAGTTGTTTTATTTATAGAAATGTAACTAAAAATTTTCTGTGGCATGGTAGCACCCACTAGCAGCTATTAGCCTGATGACCTTGGGCATGTCGTATAGCTGCTTTGAGTCACAGTTTCCTCCTCTCTACAATGAGGAGAGCTATATCAGTAAGTTGTGTGAAAATTAAACAATATAAAATCCTAGGGTATTTTAAATTGCTAAATTCTTTGCAGGTTTATAATTTATTGATAAAAGTGATCACTGGTCCTGCTGTAATGAGAACCAGTAGCTTTTCCCTATTTCTCACTCTAGTATTGTTTGTTTTTAATAGCACTTTCGCCTAGCCTAATTTTTTTTTTTATTCCAGGGCCTCCTTACTCCGTCACCCAGGCTGAGGTGCAGTAGTAAGGTCATGGCTTCCTGCAGCCTTGACTTCCTGTGCTCAAGCAATCAATCTTACCACCTCCGTCTTTCAAGTAGCTGGGACTACTGGCATGTACCACCAATGCGTGGCTAATTTTTTTTTTTTCTGGTGGAGATGGGATCTCCCTATGTTGCCCAGGCTGGTCTCAAACTCCTGGGCTCAAGCATTCCTCCCGCCTGGGCCTCCTAAACTTCTGATACGCTTTTTACCTAAGTATAGTATCTACTACTTGGCCACCTCTGCCATTGGAGGAGATGGAGAGTGGAGGTGGGTGGGAAGGACTTGAGCCATCAAGCATTTACTAGTACTAAATAAAAGATTCGTCAGACTTATTAGAACTGTGATAACTTTGTGTGTCTGTTTAGCTTCCTCCGCTACATATTAAGTGAAAGGAAGAATCTGTTGTATACTTGTTTTGTTTTGTTTTTTGTTTTTTAATTCTCTACAGCTGCTGGTATTCAGTTAAGCACATAATAGGAGCAAGGGGTTTGATAGATGTCACTCTACACAGATCCTACAAAATAAAAATTTGTTTGAGCATGCTGTTTTTTCTGTCTTCTGTTTTAATTAAACTGCAGATTCATAATGTGAACTGTTCGCAAATTGGGAACTTCTTTATAGAGGTGTTTTTCATAGCTACCATGTACAGATTAGATAGATTTGAAATAGAATGGAGGTGCTTATTAGGTTTACTAAATTCCTGTGATATCCCAGGCCTAGACACTTCTACATGCATAATCTTAGTGATTCCTCACAAGAATTAGATAAACATTACCACCTTTGCAAATGAGGAAATGAGCTAACAGAACTACCAAGAGGTGGAACCAGAATTTGAACCTAGATCCCCGATTCTACAGTAAATGTACAGTCATGCTCTGCATTACAATGTTTCAGTCAACAGTGGACTGCATGTATGATAGTGGTCACTTAAGATTATAATGGAACTGAAACATTCCTATAGCTTAGTAACCTGGTAGCCCTCGTAACATCATAGCACAATGCATTACTCCTATGTTTGTGCTGATACTTTTATAAACAAATGTATTATGCTATTAGTTGGATAAAAGTCTAGCACATATAATTATGTACATTAGTTGATAGTGATATAAACAACTATGTTACTGGTTTATTTACTGTACTTTTTATTATCTTAGAGTGTTCACTTTCTACTTATTAGAAAAAGTTAGCTGTAAAACAGGAAGGTCCTTCAGGAGGTATTCCAGAAGGCATTGTTATCAAAGGAGATGACAGCTCCACTCGTGTTATTGCCCCTGAAGACTTTCAGTGGGACAAGATGTAGAGGTGGAAGACAGTGATTTTGATGATCCTCACCCTTTGTAGGCCTAGGCTAATGTGTGTATTCATGTCTTAGTTTTTAACAAAAAGTCTTAAGAAGTTAAAAAAATAAAAATTTTTTAAATAAAAAATGTTTCATAGAATAAGGATATAAAGAAAAAAAATGTGTTTTTGTGAAACTCTACATGTTTGTTTTAAGCTAAATATTACAAAACACTCAGAAGTTGAAAACCTTTATAAAGTGAAAAGGCTGTAGTAAGCTAAGGTAAAATTTTAAATAAATTCAATGTAACTTAAGAGTACAGTGTTTACAAAGTCTACAGTATAGTAATGTCCTAGGCGTTCACATTCACTCACCCAGAGCCAGTCCTGCAAGCTCCATCCATGGTACCTGCCTTATACAGGGTTACCTTTTAAAAGTCTTTTATTTGGTATTTTTACTGTACCTTTTCTATGTTTAGATACACAAATACTTAACATTGTGTTACGGTTGCCTACAGTATTCAGTACCGGTTTGTACATACCTGATTTGCACATACCATGCAGGTTTATAGCCTAGGAGCAATAGGTTATACCATATAGCCTAGTTGTGTAGTAGGCTGTACTCTCTAGATTTGGTTTGTCTCCCCTCCCATCCCCTCCCCTCCCCTCCCCATGTGCAGATTGTGCAGGTTTGTTTCGTAGGTATGCACATGCCATGGCAGTGGTTTGCTGCATCCATTGCCCTGTCATCTACATTAGGTATTTCTCCTAATGCTATCACTCCCTAGTCCCCCCCACCCTCCAGGTCTCAGTGTGTGATGTTCCCCTCCCTGTGCCTGTGTGTTCTCATTGGTTTTCTGAGTACATTCTATGATGTTCGCATGATGAAATTGCCTGATGCATTTCTCTCACAATCTATTCCCATCGTTAAATGAAGCACGACTCCATTTTTTGTTACATCTGGATGTTGTTAACTCTGGCTATATATTAGGATCATCTGGGGAGCTTTCAAAAGTACAGATGCCAGGGAATCAGGTAATTGGTCTGGAGTGGGTCCTGCACATTAGTGTTTTTTAAAAGCTCTTCAGATGATCCTGGTGAGCAGCAAAAGTTAAGAAATGTTGCATTACATTTTACATCTCCATGACCATTGGTGGCCCCTTTGTTTTGAAAGCTTTTGTTATTTGTCAGTGGATAATCATTAATAGTGGTTTCTACTTTACCTTTTCTTTCCAGAAGCATACAGGATTTGTATTAATTACCTACATAATAAATGTTGGAAAGGTTACAGTGAACATAGTGGGGGTGTCTTTTTCTCTGTCAGTCTTTCAAAAATTAAAATATTTTTGTTTTTATCTTATGACTTTGGCTTGGTGAGTGAAGTAAAAATGAACTGAATTGCATATTAAATTTGTTTCTGGCCCTCTGCATCTAGGAAAGTAATAAACTAATTTCAGCCAAGAGAAATAACATTTTTTTAAATATACGGTAGTTTCTAAAAGTAATAAAGCAACAGGTTATTGGTTATAAATCTGTAGATGATTTTAACAGGAATACATTTAGATAATTTGTCCTGGCCTACCACTGTGCTGTAGCTCTGCAAATCCCTTTTTACAAGCTGCTTTAAAGATTGTCTTTTGGATTAAGGGAAAATGAGAATATAGTTGATCATTATTATTTTTAGAAATTTTAATGTAAGCACATAGAACAACAGAATAATTCATTTTTTACACTATGAAATTTTTGAATTTTGAATCTTTATTACCCAGCTTAAAAATACATTTGAAATAAATTCTTCTTAATTGGTTAGAATATGATCATTGAATCCTGTCTACTTAAAAATAAAGGCAGTTACTGAGATTGACTCTTGGAATACATTTAAAGATGTTGTAACTTGCAGTCATGGTTTATTGACTGGTGATGTTGAAATTAGAATTTACAGTCTGCTTTTTTCAGTACTTAGCAAGATTAATTTTCTTTAAATTTCCAGCAGTAGTTTTAAACCATTTACAAAGTTTTCATGAGGTAGCTAGTTTTTACTGGCTTCACTGTAATAAGGTGTAACACTTGTGAGCCTCTCATCTTTTCAGATTATCCAGAACCCCTTCCCCCATCATGCTTATGTCCTCCTCCCTACTATATCAAGACATGTTCGGAGAGGAAGGGGTTGGAAAGGAATGGTTATCTAGGTCTTAAGGGGTAGGGTTGGAAATCAGACTTGCTTGTCACAACTGGAGGACTCCTCAGATGTTGGCCTAGATGTTCTTGGACTGCCATTTTTATTCCCACCATTGTTACATGATATGGCTGGAGATGAATGCAAGTGAAATTGATGGGAGGTAAATGGCAACTAAATTGTGCCCACAGGGTGAGAAGATAGAATCTTATATGGTGGTTGAAAAAGCGGGAGGAAGCAAAAGGGACATAGAGGACATTTGGTTGTAAACGTTGCAGCTGTACTGTGTTCGGGCTTTTATTCTCCCAACTATGGGTAGCAAAGGCTGTTCAACTGCATAACTCCAACAGGCAACATTCACATAGAATTTGATGTCAGTGATGCAGACTCCCTGGCTGTGAGCCAGAATGAACAGTCCAGCAATCCTGTAAAGATGGGGTTTTGGCAGGGCTACTTTTCCATACCAGTCCTGACACTTGTTACATGGTAGAACCTAGAAGCTCAGTGTCTTCTGTTGTTGAATCTGAGGCAGCCTAAAAGATAATGATAATAGGAAACACTTATGTAGCACTTAATTCCTGTCAGGAACAGGAAGTGTCTTGCTCAAACTCACACAGCTATTAAATAAATGACAAAGCTGGGAAACCCAGGCATTGTGGTCCAGACTGTCTACTTTTTCCACTGTCTCTCACTATGTTTGCTATTCCTTATTTTTATTGTCCCCATTGCTTAGTCGTTCATTAACAAACATTTGTTGAGTATGTACTATGTGCATACTCACAGTACATTAACTTTCCAGGGCTGAAGTACATAGAACCTTCTAGGACTGAAGATAAAGTCTTTGCCCTCATGAAACATACATTTTATTTGAGGGAGAGCCACAGTACATAATTAAACATGTAAATTGCGTGGTTTGAAATAACGATAAATATTTAGAATAAAATAGAGTGATGGTTTAGGGAATGATTGGAGAGTGGGGCTGTCTTAGCTAGGATTATGAAGGAAATCTTTCTGAGAGAGTAATACTCTATTGAGACTTGAATGATGAGAAGGAAGCAGTTATGTAAAGATTTAGGAGAGTGGGGATGCTAGGCTGCTAAAACTGTGAAACGGGATCAAGTTTCATATTTACTAGGACAGAAAAGAAAAATAGCATGACTTAAAGCTTAGTGAGGTAGGTAGTAACTTAGTAAGTTGGTAAGGCAGACAGTGAGATCTCAGAAGAATGCAGCAGCAATAGCATTCTAAGTGGGTGGAGTGGGCCAAGTAGGAGCTGCTTCTAGGGGAAGAGGTATTTATTACTGACATTATTTATTGTTGCCTGCATGCAGAGTTTGGGCAGGGAGCAGTCTGCCCGGTTGCAGGCAGTAAGGAGATGCAGTGGGTTGCATATTTTCTTAAAATGATTTTAGTATGTAACTTAAAATAACCATATCATTAAAGTGCATCATGAAGCATTATGTTTTATGTTCCACTAGAAAAGTATTTGAAAATTTACTCATTAATGATGATTTATGCTTTAAAAGAGCGTTCTGGATGCTGTGCAGAAGGGATAAACATAGGACAGTGACTAAGTAGGAGGCTATTTTGTTGGCTTAGAGAGTTGAAAGTGATAGTGGTAAACACAGAGGGAAGTAATTACACTCTAAAAATATATTGATTACTGTTCTTGATGCCAATTTCCTAAGACTAGCACTTTATAGGGCAAAGGAATAGATGTCTTCTCTCAGTCAGTTCTCAAGACAGTGACTGTCTGGGTCAAAATTGTCCAGGAATTTGGGTTTTATTGCTTTTGTGATTCTCTCAGACCACACATTTCCCTGGGTACAATCCTTCTGCCAAGATATGTGTTTATGGACAGGATGAAAGATAAACCTCCTCCATGACTGGCACTGCTCAGCCCTGATGCAGAGGCCAGCCCACTGGGCCCACCTACTTCTGTGTTCATGATGAATTTTCAGGGGCTGATTCTCTTAATTTGACCTAGCTCAGAAGGCAGATGAATTTGAAGATACAGGTCACTTACTGAACACCTGCTTTTGGCAGCCTGCCAGTAGTTAACTACTTGTTCATTTTTATGTTTTTCCTATTTTGTCTTACAGAGATGTTTAACCTATTACATATGAAGAAATTAATTCATATAGGTCTATATTTGAATGTGTTTTCTGTCACATATTTTGAAAGCCTCTGATTAAAACACTACATATATTACATCGTCACTTGTAGTACTCATTTGAATAATACTGTTAACCAATGGAAAATTTTGTGAAGAATGGGTTCCCTTCCATAGTGATATTCAGCCAATTGCATTTCCTTTCAAAGACAAGCTTAGAGTCTGTCTTCTAAGTGTTGTACAATATAACATTTATTTGGAGTGCCACAACTCTGTTCTCCTTTGGCGTCATAGATGTTAAAGACCAGGAGGTAAATAGTATATGCACATGGAGACCATTTCACCCGTTTCCTGCATGAGGGTTCCAGCAAGCTGAATTGAGCCTGAGTAGCAATCCCTACAGTCTCCTTACATGTCCTCCATGTCTCCTGTGGGAGATATTAGACATGTTATTTGTGGCATAAGAATTAGTTTGCCTGGAGTTTTTACCTCCTGTAAAGCTTAAGTGGAAGAATAGATTAAATCCTTTTAAGTTACTATTTTTGCCTGCTGTTTTTCCACGTGAGGAACAAAGAATACAAATTAACTTGATATCTTACACTTTTTAGAGAGATCTGAAATTTTTTTAAAAAAAGCATTTTTTCCAGGTATTTAAAAAATTTGCAAGACCAATATAAAAGCTTAATTCAGCAGAGAGAGAGAGAGAGAGGAAAAATGGATGACCATCAGGATTTTGAGGAATGGTATTTTTAATCTTTTTTAAAAAACTGAGTATTTCTGTAGAAGAGTCCTTTGGTTTTATGCTTTTGATTTGATAGCCTTCTTAAGTGTTAAGAGTTATAATAAGAAGCTAACTTCAGTAACATTGCTTGTAGCTCTGGCAAGAAGTGTATACATTATCTTCCTTTCTCCCACTGTGAATAAGCTAAGTGACTGCTAGTTTTAATTTTCTCCTAGTCTTTGTTTTGTTTGACTCTGCATCGTGGCTCACGCCTGTAATCCCAGCCCTTTGGGAGGCCAAGGCGGGTGGATCACTTGAGGTCAGGAGTTCAGGACCAACCTGGCCAACATAGTGAAATCCTGTCTCTACTAAAAATAAAAAAATTAGCCAGGCATGGTGATGCATGCCTGTAATCCTAGCTACTCGGGAGGCTGACGCTGTAGAATCACCTGAATCTGGGAGGTGGAGGTTGCAGTGAGCAGAGATCTTGCCACTGCACTCTAGCCTGGGTGACAGAGCAAGACTCTGCCTCAAAAAAAAAAAATCCAATGTGAAAGACACTTGGTTATTCCTTCAGTCTCAACACTGATTCATTCATTCCTTCCTTCCTTCCCTCCTTCCTTCCTTCCTCCCTCCCCCCTCCCCTCCCTCCCCTCCTCCCTCCTTCTTTCTTTCTTTCTTTCCTTCTTTCCTTCCTTCCTTCCTTCCTCTCTGTCTTCCTCTCTCTCTCTTTCTTTCCTTCCCTGTCTTACTCTAGGGAAGCACTGAACTTCTTTTATTTTCTTATATTTGTATCTTTCTTGTTAATAACTTTGAGCTATAAAAGTTTATTTTTGATTAGAATGTTTTTATTGCTGAGAAAATACCTTTTTAAGAATTATAAGAAGATTAAAAACTAATATCAATACAGATTTTTTTGTTGTGTCTTTTTTTGTTTTAAACGTAGTTGTATTTGTGTCTCATCAGTGGGTTAAACAGCATAAGTTTTATATAAAGAATTATTAAACTCTGATAAAAATGAATATAAGATATAAGAAAACTATATATCTTACTCTAGGGCTGAAGGAGGAAGACCAAACTTATAAGGGGCCCCACTTACAAGGCTTGGGGTTCAGACTTCATTGGAGGAGGTATATTCAGCTCATTTAGTTAGTAGAAAAATTCTCTCTTTTGGCCAGACCAGAGAGTTGGTCTGTAGTCCAGACATGTTGCTGTGGTCAACACGTGGCAGGGGTGTGCAGAAGGAGTAGCAGCTGTGTGGGAAACCGCAGATGGGTAGCCCATGCAGGCCTCCAGAGCAAGCAAATTGAGATGCTGATAAGGGAAAGGGCCCTTTAGTGTGCCTATGAGGCAGAAAGCATTTGGAGTGCTAGATTCTGTCTTGAGAGGGCTGGTTATTCCTGGGCCAGGCTCAGGCTGCAACCTTGCTGAGAGACTTGTGTATCTGGACATTGGCTTGGGGCAGCATTCCCCCAATGTATTCATCCACATGCCACTAATCCACAGCAAAATGAAAACTGCAGAACCCTTTGTCCTACGACTCCTTTTAGCATTTTCTGCTGAGAAATCTTAAGATGGTTGTCGCAGTAGAGAGACTTAAAGGATTTGTGTCCATATGGCAATGCATGTATTGAATGGTGAATTGGAGATGAGAGTCATGCAGTTGATACCTGGCACAACCATGTTTCTTTTTCCAGTTTATTTTTATGAGAAATTGTGTTCATAGTGTTCTATTCATTCTTTGATTCAAGAGGATATGCTATGCATGCACCCTGCTAGGTGCTTGAGATTTAATGACAAGGCAGGTAGTAAAATTTTAAGTATGCATGAAGAATCATTGTATTTAGCTGTCACATTCTTGATTGATACTTGATGGTAGAAAGATACTTTTTTAAGCTTTGAAAGAATAATTGTTTCATATATGAGAGGACTATGTCAAAATAGTATTCTTCACGTTAAGATAAAGTTTTGTGGCAGCAACTGTTGAGACAGTAGAGGACTTTGAATCAGAAGACCAAGATTCTGGTCTTGGTTGTTAATTAAACATATACAATCTGGGTCTTAGTTATTGGGATATTGTGCTGGACTTACTAGATTCAAAATTTTCTCTCACACCATTTCTAATATACTATGAGTCCTCCCTCAGATTGGAGTTGAAGGTTAGAGTAAGGAAGGCCTAAAGCCTGTCACAGTCTTTTGGGACAGAGGTATAAGAAGAAATAACTAATTTTTTTTAACATATAAAGACGGTTTAAGCAGAATCAATAGATTGCCAGTAGATTGGATTGAAACAGGTCTAGTGCAGAGAAATACCAAGCTGAACTGCAGTTCTGGATATATTTCCCTACTTTGCAGAGATATGATTTTGATACAAATTTCAGAGTATAAAATATTTTATTATAAGATGGGATTCTGAGTGAGTTAAAAAAAGGAGTTGCTTAAAAAACAATGTACAGATGGGAGAAAATATGTGAATCACATATTAAATAAGGGGCTTGTGTCCAGAATATATAAAGAACTCTTATAACTCAACAAGAAAAAGACAACAGGTTTAAAAGGGAAATGATTTGATGGGCATTTCTCCAGAGATGTACAAATGGCCAGTGAGCAGATGAGAAAATGCTCAGCATAATTAGTCATTAAGGAAATGCAAATCAAAACCGCAATGAGATACTACTTGATGCCTGCTAGAATGATTGTAATTAAAAAGACCAATAGTAACAAGCATTGGCAAGGATGTGGACCAATTGGAATGCTAATATATTGCTGGTGGAAACATAAAGTAGTACAATCACTTTGGAAAGTATGGCAGTTCCTCAAAACATAGTTACCATATGTCAGTTAAACAGAGTTACCTAATGACTCAGCAGTTCTCCTAGGTACATACCCAAGAGAACTGAAAACATATGTCAACACAAAAATTTGTTTACAAATATTCATAGTAGCATTATTTATAATAGATAAAAAGTGGAAACAAATGTCAGTCAGCGGGGGAAACAAAAATCTGGTAACTCCACATAATGGAGTATTATTCAGCTGTAAAAACAAATGAAGTTCTGATACATACTACATACAACATGAACGGACCTCGAAAATGTTATGCATGTGAAAAACAAACCCAGATGCAAAAGAACCACCCGTTATTTGATTTATATGAAATATCTGTAATAGGCAAACTGTAGAAAGTAGTGAGTGATTTTTCAAGGGGCTGGGGCAAGGCAGGAATAGAAGTGACTATTAGTAGTTACAGGTTTCTTTTTGGGTTGCTGAAAATGTTCTGAACTCTGAATATACTGAAAACGACTAAGTTGTGTACTTTAAAAGGGGTGAATTTTATGGTATGCAAATTATCTCAAGTTGTTTATTTAAAAATTTTGAACCTGAAAAGTTTTTGAAAATGAGCTTAATTTGTCTGAGATTAAGCTGCAGTTGGCAGTTCCTAAGTGCTAGCTCCCTATTTCTTTCAAAGCTTTTTAAAAAATTATCTTTGTTATTTCATGTACTGTGTTCAATATTTTGACTTTATTTCTTTACACAACTTCTGGTTAACATTTAGGCTACTTGAAGCTGTACCTCAGCAGTTAGAAGTAGTACTAGGAGAGTTAAGACATCTTTCCCCTACCTGGTGTGTTTTTTCGCCTTGATAACACAAGTAGTCATATGCTTATATGTTCAGGGTTTTTCTTACGAGAAAAAATTGGCTGTGTGGATACCTGAGGAGAAGATGCAATAATGTAGATAAAAAGCTAATTTTATATTTGCTTTATGTTTAGTTACGGAAAGATATGTTTAATAAAAATAAGAAAATATATAAATGATGTCCTTTAAGAAACTTCTAGAAGGATATTTAAAACTTTCATCTCTTCATGTGAGGTATCCCATTATAATGTCCATTTTTAATAACAAGTAATTTATATCATTACAGACAGATTTGACCAGTTTTGGGCCATCAATCGGAAACTCATGGAATATCCTGCAGAAGAAAATGGATTTCGTTATATCCCCTTTAGAATATATCAGGTAGGAAGTGACATTTTAAAAAACATTCATTTATTAAAGCCTCAGACATCTTACTTGAAACACTAGTCCAGAACTCTGTCTGCATAGTAACTGAACAATATTTTTTAGGGGTTTTCCGAACTGTGTCTTTTAGTGGCAATCAAATCAGATACTGCACTGAAATATTTGACTCATATGCAGTTGGTACTCATTGTTTGTAGATTTCATATTGGCAGATTCACATACTTGCTAAAATTTATGTGTAACCCCAAAGTCAGTACTTGGAGCACTTTTAGGGTCAGAGTGGTGAAAAATTGATTGACCTGATGCTCATTTCCCAGCTGAGGTTGATCAAAGCAAGGCTGTACGTTCTTGTCTCAGCTGTCATGCTGTAAACAGACCTTCTGTTCGCAGTGTATGTAGTGCCATGTTTTTACATTTTTGTGCTTTTTGTTAGTGATTTTGCTTTTTAGAACAGACTCCAGATGTAGCACTGAAGTACTCTTTTTAAACAGAAACACATATAAAACAAGGTTATATATTGATCAGTTCATGAACATGTGACCAAGGGTTCACGGAAACATAACTTTGTATTCTCACTAGAAGCAAGTATTTCAGTGTTTGTGGTAACCTTATAGAACAGAACCACTGCAAATCACAAGAATTTACTGTCTGTGTGTTTTAGATGGTGAGTTTTCAGTGTTGTACCACAAAGTAGGCAATAGGCTCTTAAGTCTTTCTTACAGCATATTTGTATGCAGTAAAGAAGCTCCATGTTTCTGTACTTTAAAAGGGCTGGCATAAATATTGGCATTTAGCAAATATTAAATATTTTTTGAATGAATGGCATTCCAGGAAGTTAAGTTACATACTAACATGAGAAAAGCATTTAAGAACAAGAATTAGAAGCATAATTTCACAGGCATAGAGTCTAATCTAGTAGGTCTTCCATTCAAACTCAGAAGTTTTGTCATAACTTTCTTTGTAGCCATTTTTAGTATTCCACAATCTTTACTAATAGTTACTTCTATAATTGTTTTAGAATCTATTATAGAGCTATCACATAACCATGTGTTCAAAGAGGAAATCAAATTGTCTAATTGAAAATAAAAATCTCAATATACTGGAAGAATTAAGCATATTTATTTAGTGTTGCAGGTATAATTTTCAAGTAGTCCATATTTTTCGTGAAGGTGGGATTATTGTTAGATTCATGCTTTGTGTCCAGGGTCTAGAAAAGTGCTGAACATTTGAATTTCTAATTTATTAAATCATTTATCATTTGCCAAATTTTATTTTAATTATTTATGTTCTTTTTATTTTACCATGAGCTCCACAGTAACATGCCATAAGGCATTCTCACAGCCTAGCAAAATATCCTACTTGTGCAATTTAGTGGAATAAAATATATCACAGACTGTGAAGACATTTCCAAAAGAGTTCTGAAACTGTTTTGAGATTTATACCTCATAGCATTTATTTGGGTCAAGTTGTGGCATATATATTTATACAAGAGATTCTTTACTGTAACTACTTTAAACTCCTATAGGGAAAGTGTATTATACTTAATTTAGGGATTGTTATTGTCAGAATGTAATGCAGCTGTACAGAGGAAAGGTTTTCCTTTTTGAATTTATCATTCAGTTTTAGGGAAAAATTATCAGACTAATCCATATCTAGTGTAGTAATATTATAATACAGGAGGATTCAGAGAGAGAGGGAGAAAGAGTGTGTTTGTGGTATGTGCCTGTGTGTGTGTGTATGTGAAAGAGAGAGACACAGAAAGAAAGAAAGAATGGTTTTTAAAAGTTCTATAATTAGATAGAAAGTGGGAAGGTAGAGAATTCTTAAAATTTGCTTTACAAAACCTGGCTGCCAGATGGGGACTCTCTTAAGGCAGAGCCTCCTGCTTGATCTTTAATGTGTCAAGGCACTTGGGCAGTTTTCCTTAAACAAAAAGTGACAAAGAGCCTGAGGACAGTTATAGGTTCTGGTTTGACCTACATAACTTTGCTTTTGGCTTTATCCCAGTTCCATTTTGGTTATTTGAATTTGATTAAAGTTTTAGAAGTGGGATATGGAAATGAATATAAACATTTAGGAGTCCTACTTTTTGCTAATTTGCCATTTCCTGGCGTTTCCTAATTCCCTGTTTGCTATTCAGTCTTTAACCATGACCAAAGGAGGACGGAACTCTACTTTCTGTTTTCTTAATTGTATGTTCTAAAGGCAACATCAGATTTTTGTTGCTGACTTCTTTATGTCTAATTAGTTTGTATAGTAATCTTTATGTCTAATTAGTTTGTATAGTAATCTGTTTGTGAAATGTAGCTTTATTGATGTAGCATTTTGATTAACACCTTTCATTTCTTTAACATACTAGATACAAATCTTTATAATATTTAAGACCTTAAGTTACTTAGTAAATTTAAGGAAAACCTGAAAATCCAGATTCATTAATAGATAAATAAAGGGCATAATTTTTACCGAAATATTTATTTTACTTTGCAGAATTCTAATAGAATTTTTGTATAACCAGAGAGAGAAGAGAGAGAGAGAGACAGAGACAGAGGAAAAGGGGTACTGAGCATGCTTGAGTGAGGCCCATTTTATCTTGTTGAAGCCTCAGATGCATCTTAGGATGTAGGAATCATTGTCTGATTTTACATGTGAGGAAACTGAAGCTCAGGAACTTTAAGTCACTTGCCTCAGGGTCACCCAAATGTAAAATGGAAGAACTAGAATTCAGACACAGGTCTGATTTATGAGCAAAGTATGACTTTTGTTTAGAGTAATTAAGATTAATGAATTTTCAGAACATAATTATTATCACAAAAAGTGAAGTCTACCTTGACCAAGTAAGTTGATAGGAGCCTAGAATACCTGTGTCTGGTGGTATTCTTTGAAGACTGACTTTTGTAAAGATTGTCATCAAACTATCTTTTTCATCTGTAAGTCATTCATCATAAGTTCAAAATGACTATAGTCAGATGACAGAATTTTCGTGGTAAAAGTTAAATTGATCCAGAAGCCATCTAGAGATGTTGCAGGACAAAATGTGTCATTTCTGTCATTTACATAACAGTTTAGTTTGGTGTGTGAGTTTCAGGTTTGTGTTCCTAAAGTCCAGGTGCTTCATATTAGCCAGTATTCTAGAGATGACATTAATGGCAGGAAATGTTTCAGAAATGTAACCAAAATGTTATTTAGCACATGTAAACAGGTGGTGATTAATGAAGACATTTGTCAAAAAGATTTGTAAAATGACTGTGAAGTCCTTAGGTATTGGTATTTGTGATGTAAAATGAAAATTAAGCATATCACATCTGTTTTTCAAGAAGCAAGAGATTCATAAATGTTATCCTGCCATTATACTTTGAGTAAGAAAAATGTGTCTCATTCATTCATTCAACAAATTTGTTTACACATATCACATATTTGCCTGCCATGCCCTGTGCTATGCACAAGGGATATAACTGGTGATCAATATTATGTATCACCCTTTAGAAAGCTTATAATCTAAAGGTGGAAAGAAACAAACCAACTAAGAATACAAATATAACATTGGAACTGTGATTGCTATGAAGAAGAGACATACAGTGCAATAAAGACCTAATGTCCCAGGAGGAATTTCTTCTAGTTTGGGAGGAGAGAAGGCTGCCTTGAGGAAATGTTGCATCCCCAGAGATTTGACAGATAGGTGAACTTAAGATAGGCGAAGAGTTATGAGAAGAGCTTTGTTGTCAAAGGGGACATTGTAAGTATGAGGACAACCTGTTTGTCTTGAGCACAGAGTTGGGATAAGGCTGCAGAGGTAAGGGTCAGATCATTATTAACAAGTTTTCTCTGTAAAAAATGAGAGATCCAAAGAGATTTTTAATAATCTGAATATTCATATTTATTCAACAAAAATCATTCAGTCACCTATTTTGTTCTACATGTTATTCTTAAGGTTATAAAAAAATTTAGGGAATTTTCATAGAAACAATCTAGCAAAGCTATTTTTAGTTTTAAAAAAACAAGAAGCTGATAAACGGTGCTTGTTTTCTAGTAAAGTTGAAATGAGACCAGCCTGTATACAACATAGTGAGACCCCAGCTTTACATAAAAATTTTTTAAATGAGCCAGATGTGGTGGTGTGCACCGGCAGTCCCAGTACTTAGGAGACTGAGGTGGGAGAATCACTTGTGTTTGAGAGGTCAAGATTGCGGTTATCCATAATTGCACCACTGCACTCCAACCTGGGCATCAGAAAGAGACTGTCTTAAAAAAAAAAAAAGACGGTTCCTACTTGTCTTTTATTATTTATTTATTTATTTGTTTGTTTTATTTATTTACTTATTTATTTATTTTGAGATGGAGCCTCGCTCTGTCACCCAGGCTGGAGTGCAGTGGCACAATCACGGCTCACTGCTACCTCTGCCTCCCTGGTACAAGCGTTTCTCCTGCCTCAACCTCCCAAGTGGCTAGGATTACAGGTGCTCACCACCATACCTGGCTAATTTTTGTATTTTTAGTAGAGATGGGGTTTTGCCATGTTGCCCAGGCTGGTCTCGGACTCCTGACCTCAGGTGATCCGCCCACCTTAGTCTCCCAAAGTGCTGGAATTACAGGCATGAGCCACTGCTCCCGGCCTATTTTTTATTTTATTTTATTTTATTTCCAGAGCGGGTCTTGCTCTGTTACCCAATTGAGTTGTAGGGTTTAATTTGGCAAATTGGATAAAGTCAAGACCCATCATGTACTGTGTTCAGGAGACCCATCTCACATGCAAAGACACAGGCTCAAAATAAAGGAATGGAGGAATATTTACCAAGTAAAATGGAAAGCAAAAAAAAAAAAAAAGCAGGAGTTGCAATCCTAGTTTCTGATAAGACAGACTTTAAACCAACAAAGATGAAAAAAGACAAGGGCATTACATAATGATAAAGGGATCAGTGCAACAAGAAGAGCTAACTATCCTAAATATATATGCACCCAATACAGGAGCACCCAGATTTGTTATTTTTTTAATTTATTTTTATTTATTTATTTTTTCCCATTTATTTATTTTATTGCATTTTAGGTTTTGGGGTACATGTGAAGAACATGCAAGATTGTTGCATAGGTACACACATGGCAGTGTGATTTGCTGCCTTCCTCCCCATCACCTACATCTGGCATCTCTCCCCTTGCTATCTCTCCCCAACTCCCCACCCCCCACCGTCCCTCCCCTATTTCCCCCCAACTGACCCCAATGTGTAGGGCTCCGCTCCCTGTGTCCATGTGTTCTTATTGTTCAACACCCGCCTATGAGTGAGAACATGCGGTGTTTGATCTTCTGCTCTTGTGTCAGTTGGCTGAGAATGATGGTTTCCAGGTTCATCCATGTCCCTACAAAGAACACAAACTCATTGTTTTTGATGGTTGCATAATATTCCATGGTGTATATGTGCCACATTTTTCCCTGTCCAGTCTATCATCGATGGGCATTTGGGTTGGTTCCAGGTCTTTGCTATTGTAAACAGTGCTGCAATGAACATTCGTGTGCACGTGTCCTTATAGTAGAATGATTTATAAGCTTTTGGGTATATACCCAGTAATGGGATTGCTGGGTCAAATGGAATTTCTATTTCTAGGTCCTTGAGGAATCGCCACACTGTCTTCCATAATGGTTGAACTAATTTACACTCCCACCAACAGTGTAAAAGGAGGAGCACCTAGATTTATAAAGCAAGTTCCTAGAGACCTACAAAGAGACTTAGACTCCCATACAATAATAGTGGGAGACTTTAACACCCCACTGTCAATATTAGATCAACAAGACAGAAAATTAACAAGGATATTCAGGACTTGAACTCAGGTCTGGACCAAGCAGACCTAATAGACATCTACAGAACTCTTCACCACAAATCAAGAGTATACATTCTTCTCAGCACCACACCGCACTTCTAAAATCGACCACATAATTGTCAGTAAAACACTTCTGCATGTAAAACAATGGAAATCATAAGCAGTCTTTCAGACCACAGTGCCATCAAATTAGAACTCAGGAATAAGAAACACACTCAAAACCGCACAACTGCATGGAAACGAACAACCTGCTCCTGAATGACTACTGGGTAAATAACGAAATTAAGGCAGAAATAAATAAGTTATTTAAAACCAATGAAAACAAAGATGCAATGTACCATCATCTCTGGGACACAGCTAAAGTAGTGTTTAGAGGGAAATTTATAGCACTAAATGCCCACAGGAGAAGGGGAAAGATCTAAAATTGGCACCCTAACATCACAATTAAAAGAGCTAGAGAAGCAAGAGCAAACAAATTCAAAAGCTAGCAGAAGACAAGAAATAACTAAGATCAGAGCAGAACTGAAGGAGACAGAGACACAAAAAACCCTTCAAAAAAAAAAATGAATCCAGATGCTGATTCTTTGAAAAGATTAACAAAATAGTTAGACTGCTAGCCAGACTAATAAAGAAGAAAAGAGAGAAGATTCAAATAGACACAGTAAAAAAATGATTAAAAAAATGGTATCACCACTGATCCCACAGAAATAAAAACTACCATCAGAGAATACTATAAACTCTTCTACGCAAATAAACTAGAAAATCTAGAAGAAATGGATAAATTCCTGGACACATACACCCTCCCAAGACTAAACCAGGAAGAAGTCGAATCCCTGAATAGACCAATAACAAGTTCTGAAATTGAGCCAGTAATAAAGAGCCTACCAACCAAAAACTGCCCAGGACCAGACGGATTCACAGCCAGATTCTACCAGAGGTACAAAAAGGAGCTAGTACCATTCCTTCTGAAACTATTCTAAGCAATAGAAAGAAGGACTCCTCCCTAACTCATTTTATGAGGCCAGCATCATCCTGATACCAAAACCTGACAGAGACACAACAAAATGAAAAATTCACACCAACATCCCTGTTGAACATTGATGCGAAAATCCTCAATAAAATACTGGCAAACCGAATCCAGCAGCACATCAAAAGCCTTACCCACCACAATCAGGTTGGCTTCATCCCTGGGATGTAAGGCTGGTTCAGCATACACAAATCAACAAACGTAATCCATCACATAAACAGAAACAATGATAAAAACCACGTGATTTTCTCAATAGATCAAAAGTCCTTCAATAAAATTCAACATCCCTTCGTGCTAAAAGCTCTTAATAAACTAGGTATTGATGGAGCGTATCTCAAAATAAGAGCTATTTATGGCAAACCCACAGCCAATGTAATACTGAATAGGCAAAAGCTGGAAGCATTCCCTTTGAAAACCAGCACAAAACAAGGATGCCCTCTCTCACCACTCCTATTCAACATAATGTTGGAAGTCTGGCCAGGGCAATCAGGCAAGAGAAAGAAATGAAGGGTATTCATATAGGAAGAGAGGGAGTCAACTTGTCTGTGTTTGCAGATGACATGATTGTATATTTAGAAAACCCCATCGTCTCAGCCCAAAATCTCCTTAAGCTGATAAGCAACTTCTGCAAAGTCTCAGGATACAAAATTAATGTGCAAAAATCACAAGCATTCTTATATACCAATAATAGACAAATGAGCCAAATCATGAAGGAACTCCCATTCTCAGTTGCTACAAATAAAATAAAATACCTAGAAATACAAGGAATGTGAAAAACCTTTTCAAGGAGAACTACAAACCACTGTGCTCAAGGAAATAAGAGAGGACACAAACAAATGGAAAAACATTCCATGCTCATGAATAGGAAGAATCAATATTGTGAAGATGGCCATACTGTCCAAAGTAATTTATAGATTCAGTGCTATCCCCATTAAGCTATCATTGACTTTCTTCACAGAATTAGAAAAAACTACTTTAAATTTCATATGGAACCAAAACAGAGTTCATATTGCCAAGACAATCCTAAGCAAAAAGAACAAAGCTGGAGACATCATGGTACCTGACTTCAAAATATACTACAAGGTTATGGAAACCAAAACAGCCTAATACTGGTAACAAAACAGATATATAGACCAATGAAACAGAACAGAGGCCTTAGAAATAATGCCACACATCTGCAACCATCTGATCTTTGACAAACCTGCCAACAACAAGCAATGGATAAAGGATTCCCTACTTAATAAATGGTGTTGGGAAAATTGGCTAGCCATATGCAGAAAATTGAAACTGGACCCCTTTATTACACCTTATTACAAAAATTAACTCAAGATGGATTAAAGACTTAAACGTAAGACCTAAAATCATAGAATCCCTAGAAGAAAACCAAGGCAATACTATTGAGGATATAGGCATAAGCAAAGACTTCATGACTGAAACACTAAAAGCAATGGCAACAAAAGCCAAAATTGACAAATGGGATCTGATTAAAGACCTTCTTCACAGCAAGAGAATCTGTCATCAGAGTGAACAGGCAACCTACAGAAAGGGAGAAAATTTTTGCAATCTATCCATCTGACAAAGGCCTAATATCCAGAATCTACAAGGAATTTAAACAATTTCACAAGAAAAAACCCCATCAAAAATAAGTGAAGGATATGAACAGATACTTCTCAAAAGAAGACATTTATGTGACCAACAAATGTGAAAAAAAGCTCATCACTGATCATTAGAGAAATGCAAGCCACATTGAGGTACCTCAAAACCACATTGAGGTTCCATCTCATGCCAGTTAGAGTGGCTATCATTCAGGAAAACATTCCTTCAGCACCGCCTTAAAAAAAAGGAAAAAAAAAAAGAAAAGAGAATTAAATAAATTTAGAGAGTAAAGTCAGGAAACAACAGATGCTGGAGAGGATGTGGAGAAATAGGAACACTTTTATGCTGTTGGTGGGAGTGTAAATTAGTTCAACCATTGTGGAAGACAGTGTGGTGATTCCTCAAGGGTGTGGAGCCGCAAATACCATTTGACCCAGCAAACCCTTTACTGGATATATACCCAAAGTAGTATAAATCATTCTGCTATAAAAACACGTGCACATATATGTTTGTTGCAGCACTATTCACAATAGCAAAGACTTGGAACCAACCTAATTGCCCATCGATGATAGACTGGATAAAGAAAATGTGGCACATATATGCAACAGAATACTGTGCAGCTATAAAAAAGGATAAGTTCGTCCTTTGCAAGGGCATGGATGAAGCTGGAAACCATCATTCTCCGTAGACTAACACAGGAACAGAAAACCAAACACTGCCATGTTCTCACTCACTAGTAGGAGTTGAACAGTGAGAACACATGGACACAGGGAGGGGAACATCACACACCAGGACCTGTGGGGGTTTGGGGGCTAGGGGAGGGATAGTATTAGGAGAAATCCCTAATGTAGATGATGGGTTGATGAATGCAGCAAACCATCATGGCACATGTATACTTATGTAACAAACCTGCATGTTCTGCACATGTATCCCAGAATTTAAAGTATAATAATAATAATAATAAAGAAAAAAAATAAACAATTGTGCCTGGCACATAAGTTAAATTACAAATTATAGCTGGGATTGTTAGATGTTATTGACTTAAATCATCACAATTTTTCTGTGAGTTATTTTAACAGCAGTGATGATGGCTTGTCATGACTCCTGTATTCTTTTATTTTATGACCAGTGGAACATATCTGTTGAATAGCTCACTTTTTAAATTGATCTATTTCTGGTCTTAACATAGTTCTTTGTGAGGTTCTAAGTGGTCCCACAAAAATCTACTTCTAGTCACTACCAAATACTTCCGTTTCAGTTTTCAGTTTCCTCTTTCTTTACTTTTCTTCAAGTTACCAGGCTGAATAGTTTGGAATAACTCTTTTGACCACTTTTGTTGAGTTGCAGTTCTAATGGACCAGAACTGTCTTCGTTTATCCTGTTCTTGCCATTTGCACTGACTTAGTTCCTGTCCCTTATCTCCTAGATGAACTATTTTTGTCATTCATAGATACTTCTACCTGCTTCTTGTCCCTCCAGTCTATTGAGTTTTGTACTGATATTAATTTGATATTTCCTAAAATATAGCTAGACTGCAACCAAATAACATCATATGCTATTCCCCTAAACATCTTTGATCTTTTATTATCTTACTCTGTTAACTCCTGGGAATAGCCTTGACTCCCACAGTGCTTCTAAACTTACCTCAAATGTCACCTTCCTCAAGAAGTCTTCCCTGATTTCTTCATATATGTTTCAGCCCTTCATACCATATAGAGGTTATTTCTTTCTCAAGTCTGTGTTTGAAACACTTCCTTTTACCTTTTGTTTTGACAAATGTAACTATGGAATATTAGAGCCATAGAGGCTGGAAGATTTAACTAATTTTACCTCCTCATTTTGGGAGTAAGACGACTTCCACAAAACTGTCTTGTCCAGTGTTCAGCTTATTATTTGATGGCAGAGACAGGAGTAGAACTTGGATCTTAGATATTCAACCTTGTTCTTTTTGTATAGCAAACATAATATCATACAGCGTATCATGAGCTATTTTAAAATATTTCACCATGTAGTTTCCCTGTAAGCAGTGAACTATTAATTTCTCAAGGACAAGGACTGCTGCTTTTCTCTGTGTGTCTTTATAGATGACTCTCAGAGGCTATTTTTCTCCTATAATGAGTGAGTGAACAATAATAATCTGCTTTAGCGTTAATGTTGTTAATGTAAACCTTGAATTGTATTTAAAGAAATAGGTAAATTGAGGCCTGTAGGGGGCAGCCCAACACAGCAAGTTTTGATTGCCCTAAGCTATCTACTACTCTGAGATCTAGACTTAAGCAATTTAGTCTTAAATTGCTTCTTATGTGGATTTTTGAAAGCTGAAAACAACTATTAATTATAAACTTATTTGGCCGATATATTTTTTCCCTTTTTCCTCCAGCTTTATTGGAATAGTTTAAAATTACATTTCTGTTTTCTAGGACTTCAGTTGCTTTTTTTAGCAGATATATTTTAAAACAATTGTCATGTGTAGGAGTAGGAACTATTTGATGCAGATGATTTGCCATTTTGTTTTTAAAACACAAGGTTAGAGCAGAAGGTATTTATTAGAACTTTTTAAAAAAATTGTTGTATTTATTAACTTCAAAATAACACAGATCATCTGATGGCAAATTATCTGAGTTATTTATAGCTGAGGAAATTAAAATATGCAAAGCGTTATCCCAAACTACTAAAATTATTATTAAATGAAATCAACATTTTTCTCATTACTAATTTATTTGCTAAGCCATGTCATTGTTTTATTCATTATTTTTAAGATTAAAAAATTGCTGGTAATTATAGCAAAGTATAGATGAATGATAATAGAAGTTAACATTTATTGAGCTTTATTGAGTGCCAGCACAGTTTTAAACCCTTGCTGTTGTCCTGTGGGTTAAATGCTGTTACTGTCCCCTTTATATACATGAGGTAATTGAGATAAAGATTGGTCACTGAAACTTGCTTATGATCACCTGCCTAGTAATTAGAAGAGCCAGCATTTGAACCTAGCCAGTCTAGTCTGGCTCTAGAACCTATGCTCTTCATCATTATTACCTTTCATATATTAAGTTCATTGCTTTTATTTTCTTATGCTTCTTCTATCATAACTTTGCATTTGAGACTGTTCTCCAGTTTTCACACACACCAGGCTTCTTTTACTCTTCCTTTTTGGTTGCTTCCTGACCTCAGTCTGTTTTCTTCTAATAAAGAAAATGCATGAACAGAAAGTAAAAACATAATGTTCTCCCCTTAGTATGAAGAGATTGAAACAGATAGCTAAAATTGTGGAATTTTACAGAAAGTTTTTTTCCTAATTATCAATTAGGAAATTTTTAGCAATCACATTAAAACACGAACTCTGAAACTTAAGAATAGAATAACTTCATTTCCTATGCTCATGCATGTAGTATATGGGGCAATTTTAGAAGCCAAAATAGTTAATACCTCATTTTGGAAGATTGTGAATGAGATAGTTTCAATTATTTCACTAAAAATGGATTTTCTTTACCTCTTTCTGCAAATAAATTCTTGGTTATAACAAGACACTTTGGGCCAGACACAGTGGCTCATGCATGTAATCCTAGCACTTTGGGAGATCAAGACCATCCTGGCCAACATGGTGAAACCCTGTCTCAAGTGAAAGTGCGAAAATTAGCTGGGCATTTTGACGCACACCTGTAATCCCAGCTACTCAGGAGGCCGAGGCACAAGGATCACTTGAACCTCAGAGGCGGACACTGCAGTAAGCCGTGATTGCACCACTGCATTCCAGCCTGGGCAACAGAGCAGGACTCTATCTTAAAAAAAATAAATAAAAAGAAGACACTTGTATTTTTATTATGCTAGCCTAACATGTAAAAATTGACCTTACTGACTTTCTTTCTCATCCTCACCTTTTAATAATTTCATTTCTCCTTAAGACTTCTTTGGGAAAATAAGTAGATATAATAAAAATAAATTGGACCTCAAGTGATCAGCTTTGATTTTTTTTTTTTTTTTGTCGGGGGGGAAACAGATTCTTACTCTGTTGACCAGGGTGGGATGCAGTGGCACAGTCTCAGTTTACTGCAGCCTTGACCTCCCAGGCTCAGGTGATCCTCCCTGCTCAGCCTCCTGAGTAACTGGGACTACAGGTGCACACCATCATGCCCAGCTAATTTTTGTATTTTTTTATAGAGATGGGGTCTCACCATGTTGCCCAGGTTGGTCTCGAATTCCTGGGCTCGAGTGATCAGCTGTTCTTGGCCTCCCAAAGTGCTGGAACTAGAGGTGTTAGCCACCATACTGGCCTCAGTTTTGACATTTGACAAAAGCTTAGGTTAAATGTGAGATTGCTTAAAATGTTATAACTGTTGAAAATAGAGCTCTTCTATAGCTAATTATGTAATAGTATTTATATCACAAATAAGATCTTAATGTACAGCTCTTAGAAGAAAATATATTAAAATTTAAGTCTACCGCCTGGTTTATATTATTTTTTTAAAGGACCTCAGATTACAGTTAATGTTAGAATTTCTTGGAAGAATTGTCAACTCCGATAATATATGCCAGAGGTAGCCTATACCTTAGAACAGTTAGAATCTTGCTGCTGCTTTAATGATTGATTTCAGTCCTCCCATTTTTCATTGACTGACATGGCCTTTAGTTTGCAGATTTACTGCCGGCCTAATACATTCTTGGTAGTTGCAGACTTCAGCTTAGTTCCTGTCCAAAGAATGTTTATTCCTTCAACCTTACTGTTGGAAAAAGATCTCTGAGACCCATATTGATTTCTTTATGTCACTAACACATTTTTCTTTCAGTTCCTTTCCATCACAGAGAATGTTGGCATCCAGAATTATGCCCCTTAGGGTGGTTATTCAGCCTGCTCCAATTTCATAGTGGAAGAAAATCTACTTAATCACTTATCTATTCCAATAGTGAAAACTACCTTCTAATTTTTTTTCTGTTCTTCTCATAAATGATTTTCATATAACATGTCAGAATACACAACATCTGTCTGTTAAGAACAGAATTACTAGGCTTTGATTCTTGGTAGTGGTTCCTTCTTTTGGGTAAATATGAGAGTTGCTTTTGCTCTAATTACTCATACTTTTAAAATAACTATTTGATAATAATTTCAAGTAGGTAATATATAGGGTTATCTTTCAGGAATATTAGAAGAAAAAAATCAATTTGAAAATACAAAGACTAATGTCCTGTTCTTTATTTCTAACCTGAGCCTGGGTAATTTTGTTTGACATTTCATATCAGGATATGATACTCATTAATGGAGGATATGCCTCAGTTCTTGTACAATGCCTGTTTTTTTTGCTTTTATTAAATTTTCAAGGTTTTGTGGGATTTTATACTTTTGCTTTGCAGTCCCTCAGATTGTAATAATTAGTGCTAAAGAGATTATTTAAGTACAGATACATATTGTTGTATGCATTGATTATATTGATATTGCATATTGATACAGATATTGACATATACGTACTTGAAACCCCTGAAATCTTAAGCAAGTTGCTTTTTTGCAGATTGATTTTGTTATATTAAAATGTAATTCCCAGCTTAGAAATATAATCTAGTATAAACATTCAGTTTTATTATCTAATTTTGATATCTTGGGAGCAATTTACAGAATATGTTTGTCTTCAACAGCGTGTATTTCTGAATGGTCACTTTAGAAAAGGTTATCAGTTTAAAGGAGGGTCAATATTGGTTCAAACAACCACTGTTTATTGTATTGCTTAGAGGGGATAAGTGGGTTGGGAGAGGTCTCTATCAGTGGAATGATGAGTTTGATTATAATTAAGGTAAACAAGATTGGATACACATTTGGAAACCATATTTGAGTAAACTACGTGTCTATCTTAGGTGTAACATTTTCATGAAAGTCACTCATCTGCATATCTATGTTGTGACACAATTGTGTGCACAACATAAAATGCTAGTTGTGAAGTAATGTAAATTCTGAATTCACTGAGTGATTTGTATATAGTCATCTGTCAATATCTGTGGGGGATTGGTTCCAGGACTTCCCTCGAATACCAAATTCTACTGATGTTTGAGTATCTAATATAAAATCGTGTAGTATTTGCATATAACCTATGCATACCCTCCTGTATACTTTCTGTTATCTCTAGCATATACTATTTTATACACTTGTATACACTGTGAAAGTAATTGTTATACTGTTTTTAGGGAATGATAACAAGAAAAAAGGTCTGTACATGTTTGGTACAGATGCAATTTTTTTTCCCAAAACATTTTCGACCTGTGGTTGGTTGAATCTGCAGATACAGAACCATGGATAGGGAGAGCTGACTGTATTAGATACATGGCTGAGTTAATGTGCATGAAATTTGGAACACCCAAACTAATGTACGTTAATTATTTTTGAACTTCATTTAACCATGTTTTACATCATATTGAACTTTATAACGTTAGTAAAGAGAAATGACATGAAATGTATAAAATTGATGTATGTTAAGAAACAGCTTGTTTTCAAAGTTGAAGACTCGCAAATCCAATGTAGTTACTCTTAACATTTTGTTTAAATTTTTCAAGCATCAGTAAGAGGAACATAGATTATTTCATAGTTATAAAACAAAAGAATGTACTCTGCTCATTTAAAATTTGAAAGAAATAATACATGTCAATAGGCCTTTCTGTTCTTTCCTCATTTTCTCTTTTTCCCGTCTTCCTTTTTTTCTTTACGTTTCTGTCCCACTTTTCTTCCCTCATAGGGTCCTCCCTTTTCTCTGCCTCAGTAATCTGAAAAGTGTTTTTACTGCATAGTAGAGCATTTCCTATTTTAATTTAAGTTTTGAAGTTTACTTTTAAAAGCAGAGCTTTGCTAAAGGAAAAATACCTGTATTAACTTATATTTAAAGTTTCTTTCATCATGATGAAGATAATTATCTGTTACTTCTAAAAAGTAAGTAATTTTCTGACTCTGTACATGTTTAACGTAGAATCAACTTGGGACAATTCTGACATCTGCTTATGTAATGCAGCATTCATACTCTTCACTAGGTGTTCATTTTAGCTGCAGATGCTTCATATAAAACAGGGTAGAGTGGCTTTCAAAAGGATCTACACCTTGGACTCTGGTTTTTACACTGCTTGAGGAATGCTTAAAGGAGTAGGACTAACAAATTTACTTTTCACCCAACACATTCTTTTAAGAGTTTTTAATCCTTTTTACCTACATGCCTTTCTAAGCCATATCACATACAATTGAATAGTTTTATTGCTTTAGAATGGTTTTTAAATGTTCACATTAAATATTGTGATTCATTTTTTGTGTAGTAAGGAAGATTTCATTTAACTGTAATTTCTGGGGAATGAGGCTGCTGCTCTTGGAGCCTTAAATATAATTATTGGAATAAAGCTTCGTATTTTAAGTTAGAATATCACACTTTTCCACTCTTTCCTGTAGTTTGGTTGATAGTTATTCATGAGGCCATGTTTATTATCTTTTAAGACCTGGTTCTGAAAAGGGATTTTAAATAAGTACAGTGATTATAACTTTTAACTACAACATACCCTTTTTTCTAGTGAATTATTTGAAACAGAATGCTTCTTACTCAACCCCTTTCCAAAGTCTCTTTTGCATTTCTCAGATGGATAAATTGTCACTTAAATTACACAAGAAGCACCTTAATATCTGATGTATACTATTTTCTTAGAACCCTGTTTAATAATCACCGCTGAAGTCTGTTATATACTGTTTATACTATTTTAAAACTTCCATTATGGAAAATAAATGTATAATTTGACTTGTTCAATTGATGGTTTTATATTATCATTTTCTCAATCTAAAATACTGTTGGGTTATATCAACCTACTTTGGAGTCTAAGACCGTTCTCTCTTCATATATTCCAAACTTTTGAATTTTTTTGTGGAGATAGGTACTTACATTGTAAATAATAGTTAACTTCCTAGGACAGGCCATATAAGTAATTGTGTAATTGAACTATGATATGAGTTCTGCAGATCGTAGCCTGGGTTTATAGCATTGTTCTTTTGTCATGCCAGATTCTAAGTCAGAAATCTATAAGAGGAAGAGTTCCCTCTTACTATTGCTTTTCTCCTCCCCATTGATGTCACAGCAGTGTGGGTGGGAATCCTGAGGTTCCAAGCTAGTGAGGAAGAAAGTGAAGATGAGGAGGAGTTCCTTGGCTACCCTAACTGGTGGCGAGTGTTCTGGAAAACCTCAGAAACAGTGGAAACAGTGAATCCACAATATGGGTAGTTTATTAGTAAGGACATTTTTAATGGTCTCATATTTGATAATTTTATTTCATATTACCACTTATAATGAAATTATATATTTTAGTAAACCTTTTTAAACTAGCATATTATAATTTCAAAACTTTTTAGCTTAATTTTCAGTATCAGAACTTGAATATTAAATGAGTTTTGGTAAATAATTAAGGCAAAGTTACTTAAATTCCCAAGGTAACTTAAAATTGCTATGATACTATACAACTTTTTAAGAAAAAAATGTTTAATTTTTCTGAATTGATGAGGTAGAAGTGTATCTCTGATCTTTGTTGTTTTAGAGTTCTTGACTCTTTAATTTTTTAAAAATTTGTTTTTATGAAATATAATTCTTTTTTATAAAAACCATAAAATTCATAAAACAAACATATGGTATGATGGATAGGTATAAATCAAATGCTGATGAAGTTAGCCATCATCCCAGAATGATTCCCCCGTCACCCATATGAGAACTTTTTTTTTTTTAAATAACAGCTTACTAGAAGTATAACCTCAATACTATGGAGGTCACCATTTCATTCATTCATTGATTCATTCATTCATAGACATGGTCTCTGTTGCCCAGGCTGGTGTGTATGCTGGTTATTTACAGGTATGATTATAGTGCAGTACAGCCTGGAACTCCTTGCTCAAGTGATCCTCCTGCCTCAGCTTCCCAAGTAGCTAGGACTATAGAAATGTGCCACCATGCTCGGCAGAGGTCACCCTTTTAAAGCATGCTATTCATTGATTTTAGGAATCACTGAATTATAAATTGCATAGAGTTGTACAACCATTGCCATTATATATTTCAGAACATTTTCATCACCCTAAAAAGAAACCCCATGCCCATTAGCAGTCACTTATATCATTCCCCCTCCCTTCAGCCCTTGATAACTACTAATTTATTTTGTGTCTCTATGTATGTACCTATTCTGGACATTTTATGTAATTAGCTTCATGTAATATATGGCCTTCTGTGTCTGGCTTCTTTTGCTTGCATATTATTTTTAAGTTTCATTCATTTTTTAGCATATATCAATACATCATTCTTTTTATGGCCCAATAATATTTCATTGTGTGATGATAATCACATTTTGTTTATCAGTTCACCAATTGATAGACATGTGGATTGTTTCCACTTTTTGGCTGTTATGAATAAAAGCTGCAGTTAATATTAATGTACAAATGTTTTGGTGAACATATATTTTCATTTCTCTTGGGTACTTAGGAGTAGAATATAGAATATATATTTTCATATCTCTTGGGTAGATACTTAGGAGTAGAATTGCTGGATTGCATGGTAATTTCATGTTTCCCATGTTTAACCCTTTGAGATATTCACAGACTGTTTTCCAAAGCACCTGCACCATTTTACATTTCTACCATTAGTATATGAGGGTTCCAACTTGTCCACATCCTTGCCAGTGCTTATTTTCTATAGTTTTAATTACTGCAGTCTTAGTGGATGTGAAAAGGTATATCATTTTGGTTTTTGCTTTTCCCTAATGAGCACTGATGCTAAGCATCTTTTCATGCATTTAACTAGCCATTCATATTTCTTAGGAGAAATGTCTTCAAATCCTTTGCTCATTTTAAAATTGGCTTCTTTATCTCTTTATTTTTAAGTTTTATAAATTCTTTACATATTCTGAATACTAGTCTCTTATTCGATATGGTTTGCAGATATTTTTTCCCATTCTGTGGGATTTATTTTCTTGATCATGTCATTTCAAAAACAAAAGTTTTTAACTTTGATGAAGTCCAGTTTGTCTGTTTTTTTAATTTGATTGCTTATGTTTTTAGGTTGCCATATATAAGAAACCATTTCTTAATCCAAGGTCACAAAGGTTTCCTCTTACATTTTCTTCTAAGGATTTTATAGTTTTACTCTATTACTTTTTCATATATTTTAATAGTATTCAAGTGCTCTGTTTTTTTTAGTTCATTGATCAGATTAGATAAGTGGTGAAATCTGTAAAGTATTTATCACTTTTTTTTATTTGCTACTTCTAAAAATTTCACAAGAATTTTTATGAAATTTCCTTTTGATGTTACTTCAGTAGAATAAATTTTTAAAAATTATTTGTGTCAGAAACAAAATAATAAATACTACCATGTTACAAATTTTAGCATACACTGCAAAACCCATAGACCATGCCTAGGGTGTGAAGGTAGGTCAGGCTCTTTGTAGAGCTTCACTAGCTCCTAGCCCAGGTTTAGAATCAGTTTTCTCCTGGGTTAGACATTTAACTGGGCATCAGGAGAACAGAATTTCACTTTTGAGGTCAGCACAGCTGCTTTTACTTAGACATTTCTTCTTGCTATTTTGATTTCTTTGTTTATACTTAATTAAAAGTGTTTAATTATTTTATGTATGTAAGTACACCAAAAGGATAAAACATGTTCATATGCAGAAGTGCCCTTTGATTCTTCAGAGGAAAATAGTTTATTAATTACAATCTTCTTGTATTAGTCTTTTTAGTGTGGCTTTGGGTAAAATTAGCAAAGATATTTTAAAGCTATTACATATAATGAAATTTAAACTATACTTCCCTTGCTATGATTTTTCAACTTTTTTAGGATAAAAGTTTAGAGAATTTACCTAATTATTACTAAAAATATCAACCCTAGCACTTTTATATTAAGTTTCTTTTTTGGCTACTGAGAAGTTTATATAAAAATTTAAAAGCAGTACAATTTGTTCTGTAAGTGGGCTTATAAACAGCATCAAATTGATCTTGATCCCAAGAAAGGGAAATAGTACTTCTCTGTAGCACACGTTATTCAGTCAAAGAATATGAAGAGGAAACAAACTGTTACCCTTATTTGAAGAAAATTTGCCCCAAGTATTTATATGACAAAGTATATTTGGCATTGTCTAGACAGAATTATAATAAATACAACAAGTTGAATAAGACAGAACATAAACTTCAAACCAGATTGTGGATATAATTCTGATGGGTGCTTTTCATTTAATCATAGTCTCAATTAAGAAACTTCTGCTTTGGAGATGAAGTGTCCCTGACTATAATAATGACAGCTTTTCAAATGTTAATTATTATTTTTTAGTGTTGTTGAGAATATTAAAAGTGGGCTTCAGACTCTCAGCATAAGTACAAAAAGTGCTTATTTTCAAGTCTCCTATTTCTCTACATAAAGGATAAAAGTAGTCTGATAAGTGCCACAGACTCCCACCCACTCCCCTCTCTGTTCCCCCTCTTTCTACCGCCAAAAGACTGTTTACTGTAAAGCTCTAAAAGCATTCATTTGAAAATGGTCTGTGCTTTTTATTTAATGAAGTATTATAATTCTGTATATTCTTAATATAAGTCTTCTTTTGAAAACCATGTGATGCAGAATTTGACGTGCATGAATATATCTTAAGACAAATATGCATGGGACAGTTTGAAGCAGATATCATGTGTCATTGTTGGTGAAGTCTGGCAGCATTTCCTGTGTAAACCCCTGTTTTCTTTTTCTTTATGCCACATAATATTTATTCTAATTAACAAGACTTCAAAGGAAACTGAAGTTTGAATACCAGTTATTTTTTCTTTCTGTAATGGGTTCTCTAACAACTAAATATTTACTATTACCTTCTTTGGTTCTACATTTCACAATGGTTTAAGAGAGGTATGAAAAGAACTAGTTATTGTTAAGCACCTGTTACATTAGATATTTCCTATATCTCATCTCATTTAATTATCACACCCATTGTTCAAAGATAAATTTTGCTCATTTTTCAGATTCAGAAACAAGACTCCCAAAGGTTAATGTAGTTTACTCTAGATACACAGTACGTTGTTGGGAGTTGGGAATTCCAACCAAACCTTTGTTAATTCCACGACATTTCACATTCCAAGCTCTGTATGCTATGGCCCTTAGCCCACTTTTCTCTCCTTATCCATTGATTTCTCACAAGTATTGTTATATTCAGTCTGTCCTCTGAATACTCAAATGACTTTATCTGTTTCTCTATTTAAAAAAAATAAATATATATATATATATCTATCTGGAAGCTTGAAGACCTTCTGTATTCCCTCCTTTGTTTTTATCTTCTTTTGAAATTCCCTACTATTGTAATAGTTTACATTCTACCACAATTAGCTTATTTTACTTTGTGCCTACCTGTGTAGGTTCCACTCTTAGAAAATGAAAATTATGTAACCAGTTAGGATTGTTTTGGTTTTACTCAAGCTGCCAAGAAGTCCAGAGTTAAAATTTGTGTTCAAGCTTTATAATTTTTTTCATAGTGCTTTGTACATATTTCTGTTATCACATAACATTGTATTACAGTTATTTGTTTGCATGTTATTCATCTTTGTATCCATTAGCATAGTGATACCCTGGTAAATGCATGGTAAATGTTTAATGAATGCATATTTCTGATAAAATTTATTCCTGCCTTCTTGTCATTACTTAGAGATCCCACACTTGGGTACTACTATTAAGATAATTCTATCTAAACTACTTATATGTTAGTAGTATTAGTTGTTGTTGTACCTATGCTTTTGTTATAAGCAATCTCAAAGCTTTTTTATAAACATAGGCAGGAAATAAAAACAATATTCTTCTTTGTAATTTGTTTATATCACTGCAGTGCCTATTACCACTATTACTGAAATAGCTACTTGATTCTCTAAAATTGGGATTTTTTTTTTCTTTGCTAAGGATCTATGAGAAAAGTTTTATTGCTATTCATCTCATTTCAGCAATGAAGCTTCACTAATATTTATTATGTAATATTTTCAAAAATAGTAAGTTTGGTTCATTATTTCAAAATTGTATGTCAAGTGAAAATATACTGATTTGGTTGCCCTAGTAATTGCCAGTAGGGTTTTTAATTTTGAAAGGTAGCTTTTGGGCATGAACAGGCACACTTATAATTAGTTGTGTTTTATTAGAGTTATAAATTATAAAATCTCATTTTTCTAAAATGCCTTTTCAGTTTAATTTATCCTACTTATAAATTTAGTAATTATATAAAAATGAGAGCAGCCTTTTTCACTTCTTGGTATTTCCAGAGTCCATCCCTTTTCTAGATTTAATTCTTAATTAACACATAGTACTACTTACATAGTTAGGCAAATCTAATTATATTCTTGATTAATCAATAAACTTTGCTATTCAAGTTATAGTTCAGTATAGCTGATTTTTCAAGCACCTGCAAATATAAAAAGTGAAATCCTCTGATATACTTAAGCAACCCTTGTAAATCCAATAAATTTTACTTATAAATATAGTAAATCACCATCTTATTTCAAAAGACTTAAAAAAGCATATGCACACACAAAGTAGCTAATGAATAAGAACTTGTTATACTTTGAAAAATATAACTTACATTAATTAGCAATATAGTGTTTTTTCTTCAGCTCAACCAAGAAGACTAGAATGTCCGTCTAAGCCTCACTGGAGCAAAGATATTATGCATTCAGTTTACGCTGATTTGGGTCTTTGGGAGATCCTGAGCAGCCTCGCTCTGTCAGCCAGGCTGAAGTGCAGTGGCACGATCTCAGCTCACTGCAACTTCCATCTCCCAGGTTCAAGGCCTGCCTCAGCCGCCCACGTAGCTGGGACTACAGGCGCACACCACCATGCCCGGCTAATTTTTTGTATTTTTCGTAGAGACGGGGTTTGGCCACGTTGGCCAGGCTGATCTCCAACTTTCAACCTTGGGTGATCTGCCCACCTCAGCCTCCCAAAGTGCTGGGATTACAGGCATGAGCCACCACGCCCAGCCTGTCCAATCTCTTTTTAAATAAACTGAGCCCTTTGTCATCATTATGTTCTGCCTGCTGTGTCTGTAGGAGACTCCCCCAGTACCTCCATACCCACTTGCCTTTTAATTAAGGCCATTTAAAGTTTTACAACCCAGTGTATTGTGCATTTACTGGGCATCTGTTGAGTTTCACTACTTTGGTTTTTTGTGTTTTTCTCTTTCATAACTTTTTATCACTTTGTTTCAATGAACAGAATCTCCTTTTACTCTGATGGCGTTCTTCCTCCTCTGTATGGACTTTGATTGACTCCATAGTCAGTGAGCCAGATATATACTCTTCTAGCTGTAAATTGTCATTTTTAATAAACCAATATTTCTCATTTGTAATGTATGTAAATACAGTATGTATGACCAAAACAGCAAAATTAGCACTAGTAATAATATGGTAACAGGGTTGACTACAAGATTAGTATATATTATAATCTTTTTTTTTTGGCAACTCAATACAGAATACGTATTAGAATTCAGTAAAGTTCTGTTGAGAGTCAAGTCACATTTAAAAAGAACAGTTACAACACTTATGCATTAGACATTGTTCTAAATGCTTTATATGACTTAACTGTATAACCTTCACAAAAAACCTTTGAGGTATATATTGTTAATATCCTCATTTTACAGATGAAAGAACACACAAGTAACACAAGAAGGGTTAAGGATTTGCCTGGGGTCACACAGATACTAACTGACTGAGCTGGGATTGGAACCATAAGCTGCATATAGCATAATCAAGTGCTATCCAGAGCTAGAATATGTGTCTTCTGACCGACTTTAAATGTCATGTTCTTCTTATTGTACCATGCTTTAAATTTTTTGAAATATGAAGTGTCAGTTTTGGAAATAGGTTTGTGACTAGACTCTACAGTGTTTCTCACTATAACTGCCATTATGAGTAGCTACTTAGACTACATTCATTTTTATACTTTTTAAAGGAGTTGTATTATGTACTTGATGATTTTAATGCTGATATGTTAACTTTAAGATTTATAAGTCATAATAATTACTTTTGCTCTGTTATCATATATATTATCTGCCTTTGAAAGATCTCGAATATTATAAATATTACTTCTGAGCCTTAATTGGCAGTGTGTTGGGTTTTTCAGCCAGAATGGAGAAAATATTTCATCAGAATCACCTAAGTCTTGAGTCCTCACCTTTCCTCACTCGTCCGTAGTTGAGAGCCACTGCCCGACTGAGCAACTGTTATTGATGTGAATTTTTTTTATGGCCTTCATATGTGCTAGAATAGAAAAAGGTTGAAAGTCAGTGTTGTAGACCGCACTGGTCTCAATTCAGGAATTGAGAGATGTGGCCTGAGAATCTGCATTTTATTAAAATCCAGATGATAACTGAGATGCTACAGGTCCTCAGACACACTTTGATTAACAAAGCTCTAGACTAGTTGTTTTGGGTTCTAAAAAAATTTTTTTTTTATTTTGAGATAATTACAGTTTCACATGCAGTTGTAAGAAATAATACAGAAAGATCTACATACCCTTCATCCAGTTTCCCCCAGTTCTAACATCTTGTATAATTATAGTACAGTATCCCAACCAGGAAATTGTATTAACATAATACATAAACATTACTCAGATTTCGTTAGTTTTACATATAACTGTGTGTGTTTTAGTTCTGTACAATCACATATGTAAATCGACCCTATATTCAAAATATACCTCTGAGAGAGAGATCAGGGCTACCCTTTTATAGCCACAGCCACCTACCTTACTTCATTTCTTCACTAACCTCTGACAACTACTAATTTGTTTTCTATTTCTAAAATTTTTGTCCTTTCACTAATGTGTATCAGTGGAGTCATGCAATGTGGAACCTTTTGAGATTCACTTTTTTCACATAATATAATTCCCTTGAGATCTATCCAAGTTGTTGCATATACCAGTAGTCTGTTCATTTTTATTGCTGAATAGTATTCCATGGGTCAGATGTACTACAGTTAGTTTATAGGCATTCACCTGTTTAATGGGTAACCCTGGGATTGCCTACAGTTTTGACTCTTAGAAATAACATAGCATTCATACATAAGTTTTTTTGGAGAACACATTTTTATTTCTCTGTGAATATTCAAGGGTGTAATTACTTAGTCATATGGTAAGTACATGTTCAGTTTTGTAAGAAACTGCCATACTCTTTTCCTGAGGGACTGTTCTATTTTACATTTGTACCATCAATGTGTGAACCACAATTTTTCCACATGCTCACCAGCATTTGGTGTTACCACTAATTTTTATTTTAGATATTTTGGTAGGTGTATAGTGGTATCACATTGTGGTTTTAATTTGCATTTCCTTAATGGCTAATGGTGTGTGAGATATATTTTCATGTGCGTATTTGCCACCTATATATTCTCTTCGGTAAAATGTCTGTTCATGTCTTTTGCCTGTTTTTTAATTGGATTATTAGCTTTTTCTTTAAACTGTTGCATTTTGTGAGTTCTTATATATTATAGACACAAGACCTTTCTCGGAAATATGGTTTGCAAATATTTTCTACCAGGCCACAGCTTATCTTCTTAACAGGATCTTTTGCAGAGCAAAAGCTTTTTTTTTTTTTTTTTTTTTTTTAAATGTTGATTAAGTCCAATTTATTAGTATTCCCTTTTATGGGCCTTTAGTATTAAGTTCTAGGCTGATTTTGAATGTAATATTAAAATGATTTTGCCTCTTTTCTTCCTTGCCATATAGAAAAACATTAAAACGTAAATTTCTGAATTTCATGATTCTGGACTTTGTAGCATACAAACAAATGAAGAGTAAATGAATGAAAGTAAATGGAAATGAAACCTTGAGTCAACGAAATTTGGATAGTATTAACTTAAACTATGCATTGCAGTGTTCTAAAACTAGTGGCCTTGGTGGTGATGTGTTTTAAGTTACAAATTATTATGTGTCAGTGTTGTGTTGTGTTGTAAATTTTATTATCTCAAAAACTCTATAATGTGTTATCTCCATTTTACATGTACACGTGTATATATTCCTGTTTTACAGTTGAAAAAACTGAGGTTCAGGAAAGATAGGTAATTGTGCCCATGGTCCCATAATAAATGATAGAAACAGGACTTGAATCTAATACTTCTGTTGTTGTTGTTGTTGAGACAGAGTCTCGCTCTGTCGCCCAGGCTGGAGTGCAGTGGTGTGTGATCTTGGCTCATTGTAACCTCCACCTCCCAGGTTCAAGCGATTCTCCTGCCTCAGCCTCCCAAGTAACTCGGATTACAGCTGCACGCCACCACACCCGGCTAATTTTTGTATTTTTAGTAGAGACTGGGTTTCACTACATTGGCCAGTCTGGTCTCAAACTGACTGCATGATCCTCCCATCTCAACCTGTCAAAGTGCTGGGATTACAGGCATGAGCCACTGCACCTAGCTGAATCTAATACTCTTTAACAACTGCCTGGCATGTTTTGTTGCAGCATGTAACTGTATGTAACTCATAAGACTAAAACCTGATTTAAGTTTGCGATGATTGTGCCTGTTATTCATAACGCCCATACATTGTCTGATTTTCAGCTTATAGTAAATCATTTTTCGTTTTATCAACATTAATGGTACTATTGGTTAACCTATTGGCTCTATTGGCTATATTTGAAATAGGGACTTTTCCTTTGCATTTCTTTTGTTTATTGGAAACAGGGTTTTGCTCTGTTACCCAGGCAGGAGTCCAGTGATTTTAACAGGCTCATTGCAGTCTTGACCTCCTGGGCTCAAGCATTCCTCCAGCTCAGTCCCCCACCCCCACCCCCAAGTAGCTGGGACCACAGATGCACTCCCTCACACCTGACAATTTTTTTTTTTTTTTTTTTTTTACCTTTTAAAAAGATGAGGTCTCTCTGTGTTGCCCAGGCTGGTCTCAAACCCATGGGCTCAAGCTGTCCTCCCACCGTGGTCTCCTAAAGTGCTGAGATGACAGGCATGAGCCACCATGCCTGGCCAGTTTTATTTCTTGAATATACATGTGAAATATGATTAGCCAGCAATTTACAGTGTAGCTGTAACACACGTTACTTATAGGAATTGAAGTTTTACACTTGAACTATTTAAGAAAATACACATAAGATTTCCTAAAATTTTTATGTTTCATTTTTCTGCTTTTCTTCAATATATCTCTGAGACAAATTTCCAATATAAGAAAAAGTGATTGCTGTATTGGTGAAGGTGCATGAGTAGAGGAGAGATGGGGAGCAGCGAGGCATTACTACCTCAATTGCTCATTTCATTTGTTGTTGAGAAATGACTAACATACGTTTGAAAAAGTAACAAGGACAGTTTCAAAGGTACTTACATTATGTTATTTCTCATGAGAGTAATACTGTTTCTTGGAAGTTATTGAAATAGTTTGCATTTTTACAAATATGTGGCAAAATCAGGTATTGCGGGATATTCCTGTTTGCAGTGGCTTTCTTGTCTGTCAACATAAGATTTAGATTGCCATGGATATTGTTAGTCTTGTCTGATTTCATATATACTGAATCAGTGTTTACAAAATTTCTATTTGTGGAGATTTAAAAATATTTCTCAGTATAATTTAGTCTTCTTTGCAGAGAACTGTTGAAAAGTTTGCAGGAATATATCTTCCATTCCCATTGCCCTTAAGAACCTCTGTACTTGAATGCATGATCTCTCTGTGGCACTTTTGTTTTAAGTTAATTGTCTTAGTCCATTTGGGCTGCTATAACAAAATATCTTAAACTGCGTTGTTGTTGTTGTTGTTGTTGTTGTTGTTTTTTGCTATAGTTTTGTTCTTGTTGCCCAGGCTGGAGTTCAGTGGCACAATCTCGGCTCGCTGCAGCCTCCACCTTCTGGATTCAAGTGATTCTCCTGCCTGAGCCTCCTGAGTAGCTGGGATTACAGGCGCCCACCACCATACCCGGCTAATTTTCTGTGTTTTTAGTAGACATGGGGTTTCACCATATTGGACAATGTGGTCTTGAACTCTTGACCTCAGGTGATTCACCTGCCATGGCCTCCCAAAGTGCCAGGTTTATAGGTGTGAGCCACCACGTTCTGCCTAGACTGGATAATTTATAAACAACAGAAAATTATTTCTCACAGTTCTAGAGGTTGGGAAGTCAGAGATCAGGCCATCAGCAGATTCAGTGTCTGGTGAGGGCTGCTCTTTGTTTTAGAGTTGGTACTCTGAGGTACTTTGCTGTACTTCACAAAGTACAGCTGCGCCCCCACATGGCACAAGGGGAAGAGGGCTTACAAGCTTCCTGGGGCCTTTTTTATAAAGGGCATTGATCCCATTCATGAGGGCTCTGTCCTCAGGACCTAATTACCTCTCAGAGGCCTCACTTCTTAATAGTGCCATGATGAGGAATCAGTGTCAGCATGAATTTTGGAGAGGTGCAAACATTCAGATGATAGAAGTAACTAACTCCCCAAATTGAGTATTTTGTGTACTCCTGATTGACTTACTCGGGTACTTAATTGCTATTTGCTAGAACACTAAATTTTTAAGAATAAAAATATTACATTGTTAAAGGCGCTCTATAATAAATATTAAGCAGAAAATGTTCATCAGACTTTTGGCTGGGGGTATGTTGGATCTTTGTCTTTTAAAATAAGATTCTCATTGAATGAGAAACACTTTGCTGAGTGTTTTCTTGGTTACCATTTTACAGAGTTTAGCTACACTAATAGCACTGGGGCTTTCTCCCCACTAAGCAAATACTTCATCATAAAAGATTGTTGAAGGTTATACCTTTGTAATACTTGCTCAGATTTGGGAAGGAGTAGAAAAGAGGAGAGATACAGAAAAATAACAGGATATTTTTCCAATAGTGAGGTTAGAAGAGAATTTCTGTTTTTTAGTATGTAACCAAGACTTTTTTTTCAGGTAATTTTTAATTTTTTAGTTCTAATCATTATGGATACATAAGGGATACATAAGAGTTATAATTATTTATGAGGTACATGTGATCTTTTGGCATAAGCATGCAATATGTAATGATCAAATGAGGATATTCACCACCTCAAGCATCTATCATTTATTTGTGTTAGGAATATTCCAGGTAATTTCATTATAGCAAAGCCACCTCACAGTTCATACACTAATTAGGGTATGAATGAGAGCTCCAACTTCTTCAAAAGATTTCTTTGACTTTGTTGTTTTCAGTTCAAACTATGGGAGGTACATTTTGACCTTTTTTTTAAGTTGTGGGTACAGTCCTGCTCTCTTCCTTTTCTACTGCACCAGCTCCAGTTCTCTTTACGTAAGCTTGCTGTATTCAGTCTCCCTCTCACCAGTCATTCTGATTTTGCTTTGTAACCAAGTTACATACCCAGCACTGCTTTCCATTAGCCGTCAGAAAAAGCCTTTCATCAACATTACTTCCTTTGCTAAAAAGTATTAAAAGCTCCTTCATGGCCTGAAGATAGAAAACCCTGAGTGAGGGGTGGCTATTTTAAATTATCACTACAGTTCCCTATTTATTTCTTTTCTTCTCTCATCTCTCCAGCCTTATTATCTTTAAGCAGTTAATTACTTGATTATGCATAATATTGTTCTTGGTTTCAACTTGTATGAGAAAGTATGGCTTTTTCAATTGAACGATGTATTAGTTCGTTTTCACTCTGCTATAAAGAAATATCCAAGACTGGATAATTTATAAAGGAAAAAGGTTTGACTCACAGTTCCGTATGGCTTGGGGAGGCCTCAGGAAACTTGGCAGAAGGGGAAGCAGACACCTTTATAAGGCAGCAGGAAAGAGAGGTGAGAGTGCAGGAAAAACTACCACTTTTAAAACCATCAGATCTCATGAGAATTCACTCAGTATCACAAGAACAGCATGAGGAAAACCGCCCCCATGACCAATCACCTCCCTCCTTCAACACATAGGGATTACAGGTCCCTACCCTGACAGGTGGGGATTACAATTTGAGGTGAGATTTGGATGGGGACACTGAGACAAAATGTATGAAAGGATATCAATCATATTTTTAAAAACAATCCCTTAAGAGTTCAATTAGTGAAGTAAATTGAGTCATATTCAATGCATATTATCAGGATTTTTAAAAATTTTTCTACAGTTTATTTTCATACTTGTCACAAACACTTAACATATTTTTGGAGTACTGTCTTTTTTTTTTTTTTTTTGGAGTACTATTTTAAAATATTATGTATTCAATGATAAAGCCTCCATCATCACGAAGGTAATTTAGGAAATGAAACAATTTTAAAAGTGATTAAAACAATGAGATTCTTAGCAATAAATTATGGCACAGTGCTTCTGACAGTTTTTGTGAGATGAAATGGCTGCATCTGCTGTTTTGGAAATTGTGAAACCTATCGAAAAGTTGAAATAATGAAACTACTAAAATCATACACCCTCTACCTAGATTCACCATTAGTTAATATTTTCCTATTTTTGCTCTGTCTTCACACACACACACACACACACACACACACACACACACACACACACAGAGAAACATACGCATACCCTCTCTTTCCCTCTCTCTCTTTCTCTCTTTGGACTATTGAAAGGTTAAGTTTGGGGGCTGGGAGTGATGGCTTATGCCTATAATTTTGGGAGGCCGAGATGGGTGGATTGCCTGAGCTTTTAGGGGTTCAAGACCAGCATGGGCAACATGGTAAAACCCCATCTCTACTAAAAATAAGAAAAATCAGCCAGACATGGTGGTGCACACTTGTAGTCCCACCTACGTGGGAGGCTGAGACATGAGAATCACTTGAACCTGGAAAGTAGAGGTTGCAGGGGCCTGAGACCGCAACACTGCACTCCAGCCTGGCTGACTGAATCTCAAAAAAAAAAAAAATGATGATTAAGTTTTGGTTATCATGGCACTTCTTTCCTAAACACTTGAACATGGATTTCTTAAAAATAAGGATTGTCCTTATTATACCTAAGAAATTTGACATTAACTCAATAATATTATCAGTTGTCCATTCTGTATTTCCCCTATTCATCCCAAAACTGTTTTATAGCTGAATTTTTAAAAAAATTCCTTCTTAATCCAGTAGTCAGCCAGGGTTTATGTTTATATTTGCCTTGTTAGTCTCTTTTAGAGATACTGAGAAAAAATGCTTTTGTTGGTATCTTTTTGTGTTATGTTGCTTTGCTTTTTTTGCTTTTTAATGCCTTTAACTTTTTGAAGGGTCCACCCAGTTAGCTTTAGAATGTCCCACCCAACTTTGGATTTGTCTGCTGGTTTCTCAGACTTAGATTTACCTGAATTTATCCTGTTAAACATTTTTCACAGTGATGCCACATTTTTGATGTTGGGTAATTCTAATAACACCAAAGCAAAAGGCACCTAATGCCAACATAAAGTTTATGAAATACAAATTTGTAATTGGCAGCAACAAAGACTTAGTTGCTTGAATTATTTTTTCATTTTTCAAATAGACAACGACTGAAAGACCTTTCATTCAGAAGCTGTTTCGTCCTGTGGCTGCAGATGGACAGTTGCACACACTGGGAGATCTCCTCAAAGAAGTTTGTCCTTCTGCTGTTGCTCCTGAAGGTAATATAATCAGCAACATTAAAACATGTCTTTCATTTTCTGAAGTAAAATAAGCATTCCACATTTATAAATAACAGGTTATTTCAGGAAGATATTTTCATATCTTATAGCAAAAAATCTTTTCAAACAGAAGCATTTAATATTTAATATATTATTTTGTAAATTGTTGACTAACAAAATGAGGACTTGACTCTGGCAAAATAAAATGCAGTTTTTAAATCACACTCTTAGCACTTCCCTGGTACTCTGGTCTTTAACTTATGGATTCGGTTCTGATAAGTACTACTTTTAATCTTGCATTTTGTTTATTAATTTTAAAGAAGTCAGAGATGGTAAAAAATAATTTTCCTATTTTTGATATTTGAAAGTTGATAATACTGAATAATGGTTGAGTATTTTATTTGAATTTTCTACTACTCTCTACTTGGTTCTTTATTACTTAACCTTGTTCTTTTAAGCTTTGACAATCTATAGGTCCATTCAAAACTTGACCTGTTTCATGACCCTAATATGTAACTTAGGTTAAGATTGTTTTCCTACAGGCAAGGGAAAAAAATATTTAAATTGCTGAATTCTGTTTTCTTTTTTTTTTTTTTTTTTTTTGAGATGGTGTCTCACTCTGTCACCCAGGCTGGAGTGCAGTGGCACTATCTCAGCTCACTGAAAACTCCACCTCCTGGGTTTAAGCAATTTGCCTGCCTCAGCCTCCCAAGTAGCTGGGACTACAGGTGCGTGCCACCATGCCCAGCTAATTTTTTGTATTTTTAGTAGAGATGGGGTTTCACCATGTTAGCCAGGATGCTCTCAATCTCCTGACCTTATGATTCAACTTCCTTGGCCTCCCAAAGTGCCGGGATTACAGGTGTGAGCCACTGCACCCAGACTTGTTTTTCTTTATTGCAACATAAAGAACACTAAGAAAATGCAGAAAACAATAGAATAGTGCCCATAATCCATTCTCTCTCTCACACACACACACACACACACACACACACACACACACACACACAATGGCACTTGAATATTTGAGATATACATTTATGTATATACAGTTGGTTCTTCATATCACGTGGGCTCTGCATCGTTCCAACAGCAGATCAAAAATACTTGGGAAAGAAAATGGTTGATTATATCTGTACTGAAGATAAACAGACTTTTTTTCTCGTTATTATTCCCTAAACAATGCAGTATAACAACTATTTATATAGATTTACATTGTATTAAGTATTATAAATAATCTAGAGATTAGTGACTTAAAGTGTACAGGGGGATGTGCACAGGTTCTATGCAAATATTATGCCATTCAATGTAAGGGAATTTTGAGCATCATTGGATTTTGATATCCTCGGGGATTCTTGAACCAATACTTCATGGATACCAAGTGATCACATTGTGTGTGTGTGTGTGTGTGTGTGTGTGTGTGTGTGTGTGTGTGTGT